>NW_028321169.1:0-41913 GCF_062004578.1 Staurois parvus
TCCCCGGACCCCGCGTTCGCTATGCCCGGTCTCCCCGGACCCCGCGTTCGCTATGCCCGGTCTCCCCGGACCCCGCGTTCGCTATGCCCGGTCTCCCCGGACCCCGCGTTCGCTATGCCCGGTCTCCCCGGACCCCGCGTTCGCTATGCCCGGTCTCCCCGGACCCCGCGTTCGCTATGCCCGGTCTCCCCGGACCCCGCGTTCGCTATGCCCGGTCTCCCCGGACCCCGCGTTCGCTATGCCCGGTCTCCCCGGACCCTGCATTCACTATACCCGGTCTCCCCGGACCCCGCATTCACTATATCCGCTCTCCCCAGACCCTGCATTCACTATATCCGGTCTCCCATAGTACACAGAAATGCAATTATTTTAGTAAATATAAACTGCTAAATACCTTTTCTCATCAGTCGTATATAGCAGTCTTGTGACTTCTATCAGTGTCCAGCAGAGCACTGGTTAAAGCTTGTAGGAGAGGTTTTCTTTCTGCTCTAGGAGGATGCAGAACCCCTGACCTCTGTCTGGTCCTGTGCTGATCACATGCACTCTCCCAAGGGAAAAAAAAAAAAAAAAAAAAAAAACCTCTCTAGCAATACACACCTAACTGAGCATGTGCAGAGTGACTCCACACGAAATGTCCTATCAGGAGATAAGAGGGGTGCCCTGGAAGAAGGGGAGGATCTGAGAAGACAGGATCAAACAGCACTTTTACACAATGCAGAGGATTAACCCCTTAGGTTCCACAGTGAGTATAACAAGGATGCTTTACTGCATCTACAGACTGATTGTACTGTGGGGGGGGGGTTTAGTAACTTTAAGCCATCTCTGTAACAGGCCCATTACTAGAAATGACTTTAGTTCTGGGATGACAACTACCTGGATGTAGCCGTGGGAGTATACAGTAGAAATGTCCAGTTGAACAGCAGCAACGAAGGGTCATGGGTCTCCAGTGGAAGGCTGTGGAGGTGTAATTCCTCCAATGTCCAGCAGGAGGAAACAGGCACACGGAGTGGTTGTTTCGGATTTCCATCTTACACAAGATACGGATTGTCCAGGACCGCTACCCCGGCCGCTACACCGCCATCTGCATGCTCTGTGGCTTTTGTCCGGAGGAGGTGACCCACTCGCTCATTGAGAACCATCTCTCCACCTTGCCTAGGATGACAGAGGTTGACATTCATACATTAGAAAGCAAACTACCGATACAGGTCCCATTCCTCGCTGCAGTCTGGGAGTCTGATCGATTGTCAAAAACAAACAGCAGGGAAACGAAGGATCCAAATATGACACATTAGATAGGATTTCTCCAATGTTTAACCACTTCAACGCCGGGCACATTTACCCCCTTCCTGTCCAGGCCAATTGCGCGGTCGTGCAACACTACCCAAACTACTTTTTTATCATTTAGTTCACACAACTAGAGCTTTCTTTTGGTGTTTTTTCTAAAGAGGTAATTTTATTATTTTACAAATGAACCAAATACAAACAAAAGGTGAACAGGGTAACCTATGATGGGTGTAAAATCAAGCTACAGACAAGTCTCTCATTGCTTAGCCAACAAAATTCAACGTCATCATTGTTCGAATACAACATTAACTTGCTGTATTTTTCGCTCCATAAGACGCACTTCTTTCCCCCCCACAAAATGGGGAAAAATGTCTGTGCTTCTTATGGAGCGGCCCACCCAGTATTCCTCCCGTCGCCGTGTTAGAATACCGGGCCGGCCCCTCGGCTCTTCTGTGCAGCAGAACCTGCTCCTCGGTCCTATCTGTTCTTCGGTCCAGCGGTGTCCTCATCACTGCTGGTTTGACTGGCCATCCTCTCTCCCTGGCACCGGTATCTTCAGCGTGGGCACCCAGCTGTGACATCCCATTGTGCATGCGCGAGAAACGCTGCGCCTTGTGAATGGCCCCGTAGTCTTCTGGGACCTGTCACGTGATGGGGGATCTGCTTCTGCTTCCAATCACCTAGGTGATTGCAGTAGAAGTGGGAGTGGGTACCTGTCAAGTTCAGGTGCCCCCCCTCCTCATCTCCTGTACCGTGTCCACAGTCTCTGGTCATCCCCCGTGCCGTGTCCGCAGTCTCTGGTCATCCCCCGTGCCGTGTCCGCAGTCTCTGGTCATCCCCCGTGCCGTGTCCGCAGTCTCTGGTCATCCCCCGTGCCGTGTCCGCAGTCTCTGGTCATCCCCCGTGCCGTGTCCGCAGTCTCTGGTCATCCCCCGTGCCGTGTCCGCAGTCTCTGGTCATCCCCCGTGCCGTGTCCGCAGTCTCTGGTCATCCCCCGTGCCGTGTCCGCAGTCTCTGGTCATCCCCCGTACCGTGTCCGCAGTCTCTGGTCATCCCCCGTACCGTGTCCGCAGTCTCTGGTCATCCCCCGTACCGTGTCCGCAGTCTCTGGTCATCCCCCGTACCGTGTCCGCAGTCTCTGGTCATCCCCCGTACCGTGTCCGCAGTCTCTGGTCATCCCCCGTACCGTGTCCGCAGTCTCTGGTCATCCCCCGTACCGTGTCCGCAGTCTCTGGTCATCCCCCGTACCGTGTCCGCAGTCTCTGGTCATCCCCCGTACCGTGTCCGCAGTCTCTGGTCATCCCCCGTACCGTGTCCGCAGTCTCTGGTCATCCCCCGTACCGTGTCCGCAGTCTCTGGTCATCCCCCGTACCGTGTCCGCAGTCTCTGGTCATCCCCCGTACCGTGTCCGCAGTCTCTGGTCATCCCCCGTACCGTGTCCGCAGTCTCTGGTCATCCCCCGTACCGTGTCCGCAGTCTCTGGTCATCCCCCGTACCGTGTCCGCAGTCTCTGGTCATCCCCCGTACCGTGTCCGCAGTCTCTGGTCATCCCACGTACCGTGTCCGCAGTCTCTGGTCATCCCCCGTACCGTGTCCGCAGTCTCTGGTCATCCCCCGTACCGTGTCCGCAGTCTCTGGTCATCCCCCGTACCGTGTCCGCAGTCTCTGGTCATCCCCCGTACCGTGTCCGCAGTCTCAGGTCATCCCCCGTACCGTGTCCGCAGTCTCAGGTCATCCCCCGTACCGTGTCCGCAGTCTCCGGTCATCTCCTGTACCGTGTCCGCAGTCTCCGGTCATCTCCTGTACTATGTCTTCAGTCTCTGGTCATCTCCTGTACTATGTCCGCAGTCTCTGGTCATCTCCTGTAGTATGTCCGCAGTCTCTGGTCATCTCCTGTACTGTGTCCGCAGTCTCTGGTCATCCCCCGTACCGTGTCCGCAGTCTCCGGTCATCTCCTGTACCGTGTCTGCAGTCTCCGGTCATCTCCTGTACTATGTCTTCAGTCTCTGGTCATCTCCTGTACTGTGTCCGCAGTCTCTGGTCATCTCCTGTAGTATGTCCGCAGTCTCTGGTCATCTCCTGTACTATGTCTTCAGTCTCTGGTCATCTCCTGTACTATGTCTTCAGTCTCTGGTCATCTCCTGTACTATGTCTTCAGTCTCTGGTCATCTCCTGTACTATGTCCGTAGTCTCTGGTCATCTCCTGTACTGTGTCCGCAGTCTCTGGTCATCTCCTGTACTATGTCCGCAGTCTCTGGTCATCTCCTGTACTGTGTCCGCAGTCTCTGGTCATCTGTACTATGTCTGCAGTCTCTGGTCATCTCCTGTACGATGTCTTCAGTCTCTGGTCATCTCCTGTACTATGTCCGCAGTCTCTGGTCATCTCCTGTAGTATGTCCGCAGTCTCTGGTCATCTCCTATACCAGCGGTTCTCAACCTGGGGGTCGCGACCCCTTTGGGGGTCGAACGACCATTTCCCAGGGGTCGCCTAAGACCATCGGAAAACACATATTTCCGATGGTCTTAGGAACCGAGACACCGCTGCAGTCTCCGGCGATGTGTGGGCGGGATGATACGCTGCTGTCACCCGGCCACACCTCCGGGATCGCTCAGCAGCTCCGCCTCCTCGCCGCTGATTGGCCACCGGAACTGTAGCTCAGGAGAGGCACACAGGCGGCCAATCACCGGCGAGGAGGTGGAGCTTGGAGAGGAGGAGCCAAGCGGCAGCGCGCGTACATCAAAGAAGACCGAGGGAGCGAGTGAAGAGGAGAGGCCAGAGAAGGAAGACAGCTGACAGGTAAGTGAGAGAGCGAGCCCAGGCTGGAGCAGGGGTCAGCAAGGTAAGTATCATTGGTGTCAGTGGGAGGAATAGTGCCCCATCATTTGTGTCACTAATACCAACGATGGGGCACTATTCCTCCCCCCACTGACACCAACGATGGGGTACTATTCCTCCCCCCACTGACACCAAGGATGGGGCAGTATTCCTCCCCCCACTGACACCAAGGATGGGGCAGTATTCCTCCCCCCACTGACACCAAGGATGGGGCAGTATTCCTCCCCCCACTGACACCAAGGATGGGGCAGTATTCCTCCCCCCACTGACACCAAGGATGGGGCAGTATTCCTCCCCCCACTGACACCAAGGATGGGGCAGTATTCCTCCCCCCACTGACACCAAGGATGGGGCAGTATTCCTCCCCCCACTGACACCAAGGATGGGGCAGTATTCCTCCCCCCACTGACACCAAGGATGGGGCAGTATTCCTCCCCCCACTGACACCAAGGATGGGGCAGTATTCCTCCCCCCACTGACACCAAGGATGGGGCAGTATTCCTCCCCCCACTGACACCAAGGATGGGGCAGTATTCCTCCCCCCACTGACACCAAGGATGGGGCAGTATTCCTCCCCCCACTGACACCAAGGATGGGGCAGTATTCCTCCCCCCACTGACACCAAGGATGGGGCAGTATTCCTCCCCCCACTGACACCAAGGATGGGGCAGTATTCCTCCCCCCACTGACACCAAGGATGGGGCACTATTTCCCCCCCCCCTGACCCCAATGATGGGGCACTATTTCTCCCCTCCACCACACTGACACCAATGATGTGGCACTATTCCTCCCACTGACACCAATGATGTGGCACTATTCCTCCCACTGACACCAGTGATGGGGCACTACTCCCCCCACTGACACCAACGATGGGGCACTACTCCCCCCACTGACACCAACGATGGGGCACTACTCCCCCCACTGACACCAACGATGGGGCACTACTCCCCCCACTGACACCAACGATGGGGCACTACTCCCCCCACTGACACCAACGATGGGGCACTACTCCCCCCACTGACACCAACGATGGGGCACTACTCCCCCCACTGACACCAACGATGGGGCACTACTCCCCCCACTGACACCAACAATGGGGCACTACTCCCCCCACTGACACCAACGATGGGGCACTACTCCCCCCACTGACACCAACGATGGGGCACTACTCCCCCCACTGACACCAACGATGGGGCACTACTCCCCCCACTGACACCAACGATGGGGCACTACTCCCCCCACTGACACCAACGATGGGGCACTACTCCCCCCACTGACACCAACGATGGGGCACTACTCCCCCCACTGACACCAACGATGGGGCACTACTCCCCCCACTGACACCAACGATGGGGCACTACTCCCCCCACTGACACCAACGATGGGGCACTACTCCCCCCACTGACACCAACGATGGGGCACTACTCCCCCCACTGACACCAACGATGGGGCACTACTCCCCCCACTGACACCAACGATGGGGCACTACTCCCCCCACTGACACCAACGATGGGGCACTACTCCCCCCACTGACACCAACGATGGGGCACTACTCCCCCCACTGACACCAACGATGGGGCACTACTCCCCCCACTGACACCAACGATGGGGCACTACTCCCCCCACTGACACCAACGATGGGGCACTACTCCCCCCACTGACACCAACGATGGGGCACTACTCCCCCCACTGACACCAACGATGGGGCACTACTCCCCCCACTGACACCAACGATGGGGCACTACTCCCCCCACTGACACCAACGATGGGGCACTACTCCCCCCACTGACACCAACGATGGGGCACTACTCCCCCCACTGACACCAACGATGGGGCACTACTCCTCCCACTGCAAAATTACAGTTATGAAGTAGCAATGAAAATAATTTTATGGTTGGGGGTCACCACAACATGAGGAACTGTATTAAGGGGTCGCGGCATTAGAAAGGTTGAGAACCACTGTCCTATACTATGTCTGCAGTCCTCTGGTTCAGAATATTTTTTTCTTGTTTTCCTCCTCTAAAAACTAGGTGCGTCTTATAGAGCGAAAAATACAGTAGCTGGTGAAAAAGATACCAAATATGAGGTATAGTACAAAATTATGACATAAATTGGTTTCTCGCTCCTAGCCCTTCCCTTCTCCTAAGGCGCCCCTATGGAGTGAGAGTAACATGAGCTACAGGAAATGAATTACAATCCAAACCTTCCTAAATACATTATAGTTAAACACACAGAGATGGGACACTTACCTGACATAGACCCCAAACACGCCCAGCTCACTGATACACTCGGAGATTTCAAACTTGCCGTTTGCCTTCAGCAGACAATTCCTCACCGGCTGAGGCTTGATCTTGTCCATCAGTATATAGGAGGTGCGCTCACTGCTGTGTCTAACCTTTTCCAGGACTTCTCTGATCTCGTCTCCATAGATATTGTTTCCTGAAACGAGACATGCTGACATTACGTGCTGTTTCAGGCAGAATAGTGCCTTAGCGGTAAGCACTTTTTGCAGCACTGGTCCCAGTCAGAACAATATCTGCATGGAGTTTGCATAGTCTCTCCATGCTAGTCTGGCTGAAAAAAGGCAAAAGTCCATCCAGTTCAACCATTAACAAAAAAAAAAAAAAAATTGATAATCCTATCCTCAGCTATTCTGGGACTCCCTCTTATCATTGGCTGAGACAGCAGTGGGAGCCCTTGGCTGTCAATCACAGTCAGTGAGTCAATGAGAAAAGAGAGGAGGCGGCAACTGCATTTACCCGGTGATCTGCTGTGTTATTGGACACAGCTGATCACGTGGTAAAAGGCTGCTGTGATTGGCCTTTTATCACATCAGGTGAACAACTGTGTCCAATCATGGAGATCGTCGTGTGCGCACCGCTAAGGGCATGCGGGAGGGCGCGTTCTTGGAGAACGTCATACGATGCCCTCCCAGAACTGGACAAGCGCGATGCAGTCTTCATTCGGCTATAGTCCGGTTGTCAAGTGGTTAAATATCATCATAAAACCATCAAATATTAAAAAGGTGTTTCTGATTGTGTCACCATTACATGAAATGAATTCCATAATTGTACAACAGATAAGAATGTTATAAAGTGAGCGCTCTTAACCAAGCAGCTAGCACTAAAGGTAATCACAGTATACCCATAAAAAGCGGAATAGTAATAACAGAGTGCAGCGCTAAAAGATAAGTGCAAAAGGCAAATAGTCTGTAGTTGTTAACTGGATATAAATATATAGTCCCAAGAAATAACTGATGAAGACCAGGAAGCAATGGAAAGAGTGCGCACTCACCGGACGCGCACGGAAAATGCGCGTAAATAAATGTCTCCAGGAATCCTAAAGTAGATGGAGAGGGTGAATTCCAATCTTTGGATCAATCAGCCTGGGAAGATGTATCAGAGATCCGGAGGTCCCCTTAAGGTTGGTATAATTATCAGCCAGATTCCAAGAGCTCCGTCCCTCTGGTGGTAAGGAACCGACAGAGCATGACGTCATCTTTTGCCCGGAGCCACGAGACAGCCCCGCGGCCATTTTAACTCAGGGTCAGTATCATTGCTGCGTACTCTGCTTTCATATATGTACTGTACACAGCCTTACTACCCTGCTTGTCATTTTATTCAATAAATCTCTTTTTTAAAATACTACACTATGGGCACTTGTTTTTTGGCTCCCAATGGGAGCTAAATCCATTTGCAGGATTCCTGTAGTGCTCATCTATTACCACCAGAGGGACGGAGCTCTTGGAATCTGGCTGATAATTATACCAACCTTAAGGGGACCTCCGGATCTCTGATACATCTTCCCAGGCTGATTGATCCAAAGATTGGAATTCACCCTCTCCATCTACTTTAGGATTCCTGGAGACATTTATTTACGCGCATTTTCCGTGCGCGTCCGGTGAGTGCGCACTCTTTCCATTGCTTCCTGGTCTTCATCAGTTATTTCTTGGGACTATATATTTATATCCAGTTAACAACTACAGACTATTTGCCTTTTGCACTTATCTTTTAGCGCTGCACTCTGTTATTACTATTCCATAATTGTACAACAGTTTGTACTTTATCTCATCCTCATGTCAATAATTTGCAGAGTTGTTGTAGTAAATCCAATGCGTTTCTGTCAGTTAACGCCTTCCTCAGGGAAAAGGAACTCTACAGAAAAAGGAACCCTACAGAAAAAGAGTTCCTTTTCCGTGAGGAAGGCGTTAACTGACAGAAACGCGTTGGATTTACTACAATTATGCAAATTATTGACATGAGGATGAGATAAAGTACAAACTGTTGTACAATTATGGAATTCATTTCATGTAATGGTGACCCAATCAGAAACACCTGGTGCCGTTAAAGTCCCATTCTATTGGAGGATTTCTCCATATAATCACAATCTAACAATTTAGGGATGTAGGCCCTTATCCAGGTACTACCACATTATATTTATCTTCTGTTTTCTTGTTGTTCAACCATTCTGATGAAAAAAAAAAAAGAAGAAAAAAAAAAAAAACACCCATCATCACCTCCTCCTTCTCTTTGTGGTTTTAACACATAGTGTTCTGGGTTGGCAAGAGCAATTTTTACAGTCTGATCTCCTTCTTCACCCTGGCAAAAAAATATACATAAATAATAAAAATGATAAAATGACATAAGAAAATTGAAAACAAAATTGTAAACATGAAAGTGTTACTAAACCCCGCATTCACTATATCCTCTCTCCCCGGACCCTGCATTCACTATATCCGCTCTCCCCGGACCCCGCATTCACTATATCCGGTCTCCTCGAAGCCTGCATTCACTATATCCGGTCTCCTGGGAACCTGCATTCAGTATATCGGCTCTCCCCGGACCCTGCATTCACTATATCTTGTCTCCCCGGACCCCGCAGTCACTATATCCGCTCTCCCCGGACCCTGCATTCACTATATTCGCTCTCCCCGGACCCCGCAGTCACTATATCCGCTCTCCCCGAGCCCCGCAGTCACTATATCCGCTCTCCCCGGACCCCGCATTCACTATATCCGCTCTCCCCGGACCCCGCATTCACTATATCCGGTCTCCCCAGACCCCGCATTCACTATATCCGGTCTCCCCAGACCCCGCATTCACTATATCAGGTCTCCCCGGACCCCGCATTCACTATATCCGCTCTCCCCGGACCCTGCATTCACTATATTCGCTCTCCCCGGACCCCGCATTCACTATATCCGGTCTCCCCAGACCCCGCATTCACTAAATCAGGTCTCCCCAGACCCCGCAGTCACTATATCCGCTCTCCCCGGACCCCGCAGTCACTATATCCACTCTCCCCGGACCCCGCATTCTGGGGAGAGTGGATATAGTGAATGCAGGGTCCGGGGAGAGCGGATATAGTGAATTCAGGGTTCGGAGAGAGCATATATAGTGAATTCAGGGTTCGGAGAGAGCATATATAGTGAATACAGAGTCCGGGGAGAGCGGATATAGTGAATGCAGGGTCAGAGGAGACCAGATATAGTGAATGCAGGGTCCGGGGAGACCGGATATAGTGAATGCAGGGTCCGGGGAGAGCAGATATAGTGAATGCAGGGTCCGGGGAGAGCAGATATAGTGAATGCAGGGTCCGGGGAGAGCAGATATAGTGAATGCAGGGTCCGGGGAGAGCAGATATAGTGAATGCAGGGTCCGGGGAGAGCGGATATAGTGAATGCAGGGTCCGGGGAGACCAGATATAGTGAATGCAGGGTCCGGGGAGAGCAGATATAGTGAATGCAGGGTCCGGGGAGAGCAGATATAGTGAATGCAGGGTCCGGGGAGAGCAGATATAGTGAATGCAGGGTCCGGGGAGAGCAGATATAGTGAATGCAGGGTCCGGGGAGAGCAGATATAGTGAATGCAGGGTCCGGGGAGAGCAGATATAGTGAATGCAGGGTCCGGGGAGAGCAGATATAGTGAATGCAGGGTCCGGGGAGAGCGGATATAGTGAATGCAGGGTCCGGAGAGACCAGATATAGTGAATGCAGGGTCCGGGGAGACCAGATATAGTGAATGCAGGGTCCGGGGAGACCAGATATAGTGAATGCAGGGTCCGGGGAGAGCGGATATAGTGAATGCAGGGTCCGGGGAGACCAGATATAGTGAATGCAGGGTCCTGGGTTTAGGAACACTAAGCTGTAAGCATTAGTAAATAGATAGCAAAGTAGATTATATTTACATGTTTTACCATTTTTATTTTATTTTTATTTTTTTAGTTACTTTCTGGTTTCCATGCCTAGGCAAATGATGTCATACATCCCAGATGTCTTCGGGAGGGATTTTCTCAGCTAAGCACACCCACCTGCTTACAAGCCTGAGATAAGGGCAGATGGATTCCAGGAAGTAAATGCTACGTGAACCACCTGCCATTACTCAAGATGGCCACTGCCAGAAATGCTAGGAGGGGTGATTTTCAAAGTGATTTTTTCAGCCAAATAAAACCTCTACACACACACCTCAGATCAAAAGGCAACCTGTGCCAGAAGTAAGCTTCTCCACTGGGATTCATGGGGAAAAGGCCACGCATGCGCAGTGCACAGCTTCTGGTAGGGGACGGTGGCAGATGGAAAGTCATGGGTTAGGTTGAGGGTTAGCATTAGGTATGTGCAGTTGGATATACATCATATAGGGAAGGAGGGGAACTCTAGCATAAAAAAAGTAAATAAAGTTCAGCATCCCGTACGTACAATATCCAAGGAGTACAAGCCTGCAAAAGTCTCCCGGATTCGGGCCACGGCCTCTGGAAAGTCAGGAAAAATCTTCTCCAAAACCTGCGGGCGGCTCAGTTCCTGCTGGACCTTCTTGGTGCCGACAAGCTGGGTCGCTATATCTGGGCACTTCACAGCCACGGATCTCTCCATCATCAGACGAGCTTCCCAACCCTAAACCAGACAAAGAGTTCATTAGAATAAAATAGTTTGCAAACAGTTCTCCCTCTCCCTCCCCCCGGAGATAATCAGCGATCACCGGAGGAGTAATCACCGGCCGGGACCCGGTCATTGACCGTCGAGGCCGCGAATTGCAAAATCACGTATATATACACATGATTTTGCGCACCCGTGCCACCCCGTAGCATTACGTCTGCTTTAGGGCAGACGGGAAGCGGTTAAAAAGTCGAATACAAAACAATTCTATATAAAAAAAAAAATTAAAAACAAAAAAAACAAAACACACACCTGCCCATTTTAGTTTCGGTTTTCCTGAAGTTTCGGTTTAAGAAATTTAATTTTGGTCCACCACTACTTTTTACACTACCAGAGCAGCGCCCAGAGAATTTTCTCTCCTGCGCTCCAACTGTCATCAAGTACAATGCAGGACCCATAGCCCTGCACTGGGGGAGAGGAAAAAAGAAAAAAAAAAAATCGACATGCCGCTGCATGCAGGAGAAGAGGAGAGCGCCGTCTGCTGGCGAATCGCAGATCAGACAACTAAAACTGCTAATATTCTCCCCACCCTTGGCGTAAAGGAGCATTTAACCCTTGCAGTACAGCGGCAGTCCTACTTCAAGAGAGGATTTTTGTTTTTCCAAGAGACAGACACAACCAAGCGGCTGTACTTCTGCTTACTGAACACAGGAGATCGGGCACTCAGCACGGGCACCAGTCAGAGAATGCTTTGCTTTTTTAAATGAATGCAAGACATTCTCTCATTGGACTAGGTGGGGAGGTGACACCATGCAGAGCAGCTGACCTCCTGTGTTCACAATGTCAGGCTGGCCGCTCCGCATGAGACACCTCCTGTGTTCACAATGTCAGGCTGGCCGCTCCGCATGAGACACCTCCTGTGTTCACAATGTCAGGCTGGCCGCTCGGCATGAGACCTGGAGGAAAGTGGAGAGGACTGGAGTAGCAGAGACTACTTCATAGACTTCCAGCCTCCAGGGGCACGGTATGGTATAGGCATAGTCTGTGCTCCAAGCTGGACCAATGGAACCATGTAGAATATATCCATATCTGGAATCCATTTTCAGCCTGGGTTCACACTGATGCAGTGCGGAATTTGCAGTGGTTTCTGTGCAAATTCCGCACTGCATTACAACCGCACCACTGCGGGTATGTTAACAACCCCCCCCCCGAAAATTGGTCGGCAAAATGCGCTGCAATGTGCAGAATCGGATCGCATATGTTTGAATAACCATGCTATACAATTCCAGTGCGGACCAAAAAAAGGGTCCTGCATCTTTTTGGCGCAGATGTGGTGCGATTTGAGCCATAAATGTATGGCTCAAATCGCACCGCACAGAATTCACATGTGGTTTGCGCAGGAATGCGGTTCAGTTCTTGTGCAAATCACATGCGATACGCCGCACTGCACAAGTGTGAACCCGGGCTCAATGTCCAAATCTTGGCAAAACCACACATCACTGAATGTCACAATGCAACCGATGGTAAAGCAATCCAATCCCACATGAATGACAATAGAACAGACCTTATAAAATTGTACAGAGAAAGGAATATGCAGCGCTAAATCTTACTAAATACAATTACCTTATACATGGAAAAAAAATCATCAACCAATGCAGTGTTTTGGACACGATATGAATTCGAACATACGCTTTATTGATTGGACTTTTTTATTTTGAGATCACTATTTGTAGTAATCGGTCCATATGGGTTGTATGGATTGGGAGTGATTTTCTTTGCACATATATCACGTATTGATGATTTTTTTTCCATGTATAAGGTAATTGTATGTAGTAAGATTTAGCGCTGCACTATTCTTTTCTCTGTACAGTTTTATAAGGTTGGTGTGTCACTTTTTGTATGCTGGCAGTTTATCTTGGTGAAACAAATTGTGCTATATTTCTTGGCGAATTGAAGAGCTTCTGGAATACGATAGAGTTTCAACTTGACCCTTTCTCCTGGTGGGGTAATAATGTCATGCTGAATCCCTGACATCCACCCAGGGAATGCTGAGAATTGTTCTTTATAGCGGAGCACAAATTCTCTAGCTTCCCTTTGCTAGGCTTTGTATAGCTTCCACTTTGTTGACCTGGGGCTTTATCAGACCTCTCCCAATGGTATATCCCAGATACTTGGCCTCCTCTACCCCAACGGTACTTTTTTTTTTTTGTAAACACAAACAGAAAATAAACCCTTGCCACGTTGGGCGTCTAACTGCAAACACAGGATCTTAACTATTTGTCCGGATACAGCCTACCGCTGCTCAGACACTTGGCATTCATACAGAGTAGCCCAGAGCCCATAGTCACACAGCCTTAATCTCACCATAGTAGTAAATGGTTGCCCCCAAAGTCCGTCCTGCACAGAAAAGCTGGTTCCAGGTTGGAGCATTCTCCCTAAGCAGCCTGGGAGGTTTATAGAGCCCAGAGCCCTTAACCTGCTACAGCTGAGCTCATTAACCCATCAGTGATCCAAACAGGCTCACTATACAGCACAAGAAAAAAACACAGTGTACAGCATGAATTCGGGACAACTATACCTCCCATCCTGGACACATCCCCTAGTTATTCCTGGCTTCCTGTCACATAATATATATATATATATATATATATATATATATATATATATATAATCTCTCTATCTAGCTCTAATAAAAAAAATTAATATATATAAATAAATAATATATTTATTAAATATATATATCTAATCTTTTAATATATATAAATAAATTATTTTATATATATATATATATATATATATATATATATATATATATATATATATATATATTTTTTTTAAATATATATATATATAATTTTTTTTAAATATATATATATATAATTTTTTTTAAATATATATATATAATTTTTTTTAAATATATATATATAATTTTTTTTAAATATATATATATAATTTTTTTTAAATATATATATATATATATATACAGTCATGGCCGAAATTGTTGGCACCCTTGATATTTCTCCAGGAAATCATGTATTTCTCACGAAACGTATTGCATTAACACATGTTTTGCTATACACATGTTTATTCCCTTTGTGTGTATTGGGACAAAACAAAAAAAGGGAGGAAAGAAAGCAAATTCGACATAATGTCACACAAACCTCCAAAAATGGGCTGGACAAAAGTATTGGCACCCTTTCACAACTGCGGATAAATAAGAATGTTACAAGCATGTGATGCTCCTGTAAACTCACCTGGGGCAAGTAACAGGTGTGGGCAATATAGAAATCACACCTGAAAGCAGATAAAAAGGAGAGACGTTCACTTAACCTTTGCATTGTGTGTCTGTCTGTGCCACACTAAGCATGGACAACAGAAAGAGGAGACGAGAACTGTCTGAGGACCTGAGAACCAAAATTGTGGCAAAATATCAACAATCTCAAGGTTACAAGTCCATCTCCAGAGAACTAGATTTGCCTTTGTCCACAGTGCGCAACATTATCAAGAAGTTTGCAACCCATGGCACTGTAGCTAATCTCCCTGGTCGTGGACGGATGAGGAAAATTGATGAAAGATTGCAACGCAGAATAGTCCGGATGGTGGATAAGCAGCCCCAAACATGTTCCAAAGACATTCAAGCTGTCCTGCAGGCTCAGGGAGCATCAGTGTCAGCGCGAACTATCCGTCGACATTTAAATGAAATGAAACGCTATGGCAGGAGACCCAGGAGGACCCCACTGCTGACACAGAGACATAAAAAAGCAAGACTACAGTTTGCCAAAATGTACTTGAGTAAGCCAAAAGCCTTCTGGGAAAACGTCTTGTGGACAGATGAGACCAAGATAGAGCTTTTCGGTAAAGCACATCATTCTACTGTTTACCGAAAACGGAATGAGGCCTACAAAGAACAAAACACAGTACCTACGGTAAAATATGGTGGAGGTTCAATGATGTTTTGGGGTTGTTTTGCTGCCTCTGGCACTGGGTGCCTTGACTGTGTGCAAGGCATCATGAAATCTGAGGATTACCAAAGGATTTTGGGTCGCACTGTAGGGCCCAGTGTCAGAAAGCTGGGTTTGCGTCCAAGATCCTGGGTCTTCCAGCAGGACAATGACCCCAAACATACGTCAAAAAGCACTCAGAAATGGATGGCAAAGAAGCGCTGGAGAGTTCTGAAGTGGCCAGCAATGAGCCCAGATCTAAATCCCATTGAACACCTGTGGAGAGATCTTAAAATTGCTGTTGGGAAAAGGTGTCCTTCCAATAAGAGAGACCTGGAGCTGTTTGCAAAGGAAGAGTGGTCCAAAATTCCGGGTGAGAGGTGTCAGAAGCTTATTGATGGTTATAGGAAGCGACTGATTTCAGTTATGTTTTCCAAAGGGTGTGCAACCAAATATTAAGTTAAGGGTGCCAATACTTTTGTCCAGCCCATTTTTGGGGTTTTGTGTGACATTATGTCATATTTGCTTTTCTGCCTCTGTTTTATATTTGTTCCAATACATACAAAGGGAATAAACATGTGTATAGCAAAACATGTGTTAATGCAATACCTTTTTTGTGTGAAATACTTGATTTTCAGGAAAAATATCAAGGGTGCCAACAATTTCGGCCATGACTGTATATATATATATATATATATATATATATATATATATATATATATATATATATATATATATATATATATATATATATATATATATACACACACACACATACACACACACACACATACATATACACACACACATAATTTTTTATTTATTTATTTAAATATAACAAACCTGTTCATTGTAATCCTGAGGCATGTATCCGGTTCTAAAATAGGCCACTGCAACCTCGTATCCATCCCTACAAAAACAGATGGAGTTCCACACGTTAGTTGTATATGGATGACCATCAAAGACAAATACATACAGCAATCCAATCTATACAGCATTACTAAACAAACAGGAGCTCGTCCCTTCATTCTGAGTACCAGACTATAGAAATACAACCAACGTATTGACGTATTGATGGCCCATAGTCCAGCTCTGGTTGTTCTCTTCTGGCTGACTTGGTGCCTTGCCGTGTTACCTATTTGGTACAAGGTCTCCTGCAGCCACTCAGATCAAATCACATTTCTTCCCTATGATACTGATATGATACTGATAAGCAAATTATCACCATGTGGGTCTTGCCTCCGGAGTTATCCTTTAGTCAGGCTAACAACAAATGCAAGGCAAGACCTAAACCAAAAACTTGTATATCCACTTAAAGCCTTTTTTGGCACTTTTTGTTTACATGTGAAAATAATTTTTTTTTGTTTTTTGCTAGAAAATTACTTGGAATCCCCAAACACTATATGTTTAAAGCAGAGGCCCTAGAGAATAAAATGGTGGGTGTTGCAATTTTTTATGTCACACGGCATTTGTGCAACGGTTTTTCAAACCCAATTTTTTTTTCTCTCTTTTTAAATACACTTTTTTTAATTTTAATGCACAAAAAAAAAAAAAAAAAAAACAATATAACAACCAATTTTTCTGGAAATAGTTCCCCACCGTTGGTGTCAGCGGCAGGAAATAGTTCCCCACCGTTGGTGTCAGCGGCAGGAAATAGTTCCCCACCGTTGGTGTCAGCGGCAGGAAATAGTTCCCCACCGTTGGTGCCAGTAGAAGGAATAGTGTCCCATCATTGGTGCCAGTGGGAGGAATAGTGCCCCATCATTGGTGTCAGTGGGAGGAATAGTGCCCCATCATTGGTGTCAGTGGGAGGAATAGTGCCCCATCATTGGTGTCAGTGGGAGGAATAGTGCCCCATCATTGGTGCCAGTAGGAGGAATAGTGTCCCATCATTGGTGCCAGTAGGAGGAATAGTGTCCCATCATTGGTGCCAGTAGGAGGAATAGTGTCCCATCATTGGTGTCAGTGGGAGGAATAGTGTCCCATCATTGGTGCCAGTAGGAGGAATAGTGTCCCATCATTGGTGCCAGTAGGAGGAATAGTGTCCCATCATTGGTGCCAGTAGGAGGAATAGTGTCCCATCATTGGTGTCAGTGGGAGGAATAGTGTCCCATCATTGGTGCCAGTAGGAGGAATAGTGTCCCATCATTGGTGCCAGTGGGAGGAATAGTGTCCCATCATTGGTGTCAGTGGGAGGAATAGTGCCCCATCATTGGTGTCAGTGGGAGGAATAGTGCCCCATCATTGGTATCAGTGGGAGGAATAGTGTCCCATCATTGGTGCCAGTAGGAGGAATAGTGTCCCATCATTGGTGCCAGTAGGAGGAATAGTGCCCCATCATTGGTGTCAGTGGGAGGAATAGTGCCCCATCATTGGTGTCAGTGGGAGGAATAGTGCCCCATCATTGGTATCAGTGGGAGGAATAGTGCCCCATCATTGGTATCAGTGGGAGGAATAGTGTCCCATCATTGGTGTCAGTTGGAGGAATAGTGCCCCATCATTGGTGTCAGTGGGAGGAATAGTGTCCCATCATTGGTATTAGTGGAGGAATAGTGCCCCATCATTGGTATCAGTGGGAGGAATAGTGCCCCATCATTGGTATCAGTGGGAGGAATAGTGCCCCATCATTGGTGTCAGTTGGAGGAATAGTGCCCCATCATTGGTGTCAGTGGGAGGAATAGTGTCCCATCATTGGTATTAGTGGAGGAATAGTGTCCCATCATTGGTGTCAGTGGGAGGAATAGTGCCCCATCATTGGTGTCAGTGGGAGGAATAGTGTCCCATCATTGGTATTAGTGGAGGAATAGTGCCCCATCATTGGTATCAGTGGGAGGAATAGTGCCCCATCATTGGTGTCAGTTGGAGGAATAGTGCCCCATCATTGGTGTCAGTGGGAGGAATAGTGTCCCATCATTGGTATTAGTGGAGGAATAGTGTCCCATCATTGGTGTCAGTGGGAGGAATAGTGCCCCAAGGGCTAGATAAAGGCAAATAACCAAGTGTAGTTTATACACAGATACTTACACATATAGGCGCTTCTTTTCATCTAAGGATCCTCTTTCATAGACATCTGTAAGACGTCTTCTGATGACTTTGATATTTCTGGAAAGCAAAAATGACCTTCAAAAGAGGAATGAACTCTGGTTGTCTTAAAGCTGAACTTCATGGAAGCAGTTAATACACAGAGAAACATACAATGGCCCTATCAAATGACTTGTAGTTCTCTCCATGCAGTCCTGGGATTTACATGGCTCTGCCACACAGCACAGCCCAGTCTGAAAGGGCAGGAGACCTGACATTTATCTGCTGCAATTAGGCAATGCTTATGGGTCTTTTCCGCTCCCCAGCCTGTGACTGGACAGTGAAAGGGGAAAGAACAGGTTGATTAGCACATCTCTCTGCCACTCTGCTTTCCCCTATCAACAGGCGTCATGCACTGCTACAACTGACTGGCTCCTTGTACTGCTTTTCCCTCCCATCAGTCTGAGCTCTGCTGTACAGGAGGCTAATACCAAAGTCCAATTTCAAAAGTCCACTTGAGATATACTTACTTTTAACAAGCGTTTATACATAAGGTGATAATTTAAACAGTGCTCTACATACCGTCCCATTCACATTGGTCCTGCCCCCGAGGAGCTTACAATCTAAGGTCCTTCGCTCACATGCATTGATACACATATTGAGCCAATTTAGACATTCATTAACCTACCAGGACTCAGGAAGGAGGAAACCAGATTAACCATATTAGACATATCAGTGTGGCTGGGTTTCCTTTTGGTTAATCTGGTTTCCTCCTTCCAGAGTCCTGCTGGTAGGTTAATGAAGCATGCTGGGGGTGCAGTGACACAGTGATGATGTCATTGCTCCTTTTACAAGGTAATAGCTGGCCCTACAAAGGCTTTTGGTGCACACAACAGTAGATTTAAAGCCTACTGAAGAATATATATTTGGGATCAGGACTTCAATATTAAAAACAAAAAAGCAAACAAAAAAAAACAAAAACACAGCAACTGTAAAATGTTACCTGTTCCACAGTTCATTCTCAATGTAACGATGATCGAAAATGTTCCTCTGCACATTCTCAACCAAGAACATGACAACAGCCCTGTGATGAAAAAGAAACAATTTAAATGGAACCTGATATGTATCTGTGTGAAAAGGCTCTGATGGAAGCAGCCACATAGGACAAATAAACTAAACCTGTTCATATCGAGTCACTGCCCTGTGTAAACCCAGCATTTCCTATTCCTGATATGAGCTGCTGTACCGTCTACTGGTATGAAAAAGTCTCCTGTTCTCTTTGTATTGCTTCCTTTGTGTGAAATCCCTGGTGATCCTGCCAGTCCCCCTGCTTTCCTATTAACCACTTGCCCTCCATGACCAGGCCATTTTATTTTTTTTTGCTATAAGACGCTGCACTACTTTAACTGACAATTGCACGGTCATGCAACACTGCACACAAAGAAAATTAATATAATTGTTTTCACACAAATAGGGCTTTCTTCTGGTGGTATTTGATCACCTCTAGGTTTTTATTTTATGCGCTCTAAATGAAAAAAGACCAAAAGTAAGAAAAAAAAAAAAATAACTATATATATATATATATATATATATATATATATATATATATATATATATATATATATATATATATATATATATATATATATATATATATATATATTTATTTAATTTTTTTTAACCATTTTTTTTATAAAACATATCTGATGAAAAAAAATAAAACTACAATTTCTTCCTAAAATTCAGGCCAAAATGTATTCTGCTACAGGTCATTGGTGAAAAAAAAAAAACAATTCCAACAAGTGTATATCCGTTGGTTTGTGTGAAAATTACCAACAATGGTATATATACTGGAATCTGTATTTATTTTTTTTTATACTGGTAATGGTGTCGATCAGCAATTTATTGTGGGACTGCGGCGGGCATTCTGACACTAACTGACACTGGGGTGGGAACTCATTAACTGCCATTGGCATCCCCAGTGACACCAATACGGTGATCAGTGCCAACAAAAAGCACTGACACTGTACTAATGGCACTGGGCAGGAAGGGGTTAACATCTGGGGTGCTCAAAGGGTTAACTATGTGATAGGGAGTGTTTTTTACTCTGTAATTTGCTGTGCATTACTACAGGACCTGCTGGTTTTTATCTCTCTGCATTGTGAACGCAGGAGGTCACTCCGTCAGCACAGGCACCAGAGATTGACGTATTTTCTGAATGCATTTTTTCTGCTGCATTCAGGAGGGCACCAAACCCACGGGATATAATAGAAGTCTATGGCAAAACGCAGCAAACCTGTGATTAGCCATGCTGCTGGCACCACTCTGGAGGCCACTAGCCGGGATAAGAGGTGGAGTGCAGTTGGTGTCACTCAGCATGGGACAGGAGCCGGAATTACAGAGGAGGAATCGGATTATGCTGCTCTTGCTCTCTACTACAGCTCCACCTTTACAAGTAGTCCCTCTGATGCTCCAGGATGACGGGTCAGTAAGCCCAGTCCGCCATCTACCAGTCACCGGGCCGAGACCTACTTATAGATCACGATCCATCGGTAGTTGACTCCCGGTTTTGGTAAAATGTGGTGGTCTGAATCAGCCTTTGACTTCCTAAACATCCTGAAAACAACAACTAAGAAATCTCCCCATACATAAAATGGATATAAAAATAATGTCTCCAGCATGCGCCAAATATCAGTTTGGGTGGACAGATCCTTTACCATCACAAGGCTCAGAGCAGACACTTACTTCTGCGAGTCGTACAGTTCCCAAGCCTTTGCAATACCGCGGGATATCCCAAGGGACGGGTCGTTTGACAGAATTTTACGGGCTTCCTCCGACTTCCCCAAGGTCCTCAGTACATGTCTAGGAAAAAAAAAATGTTGCACTGTACATAACACATCACGGCTAAAAGGGCCTATGGACGACTTTTTTTTATTTTTACAGAGTTATAATTTCATTTTATGTTGGCTGTACACTATACAATGTGACCATTTAATCACCTTTGGATTTACCAACAACTATGTGGTATGAGGGCCTACATATACAATCTATATCTGGTGTCAACAAGTAGACCTATCGATCGCCTTGTGTATAGTCAGCCTATCGAATGATCAGTGCTGCCAGCTATAGCTGAGAACATTGATCATTGTATTCTGCCAGCAGGAAAGTGTCCCTACCAGCAGAATAGGATCACACAGTCGGAAGGATTCCCTCATCCACCTCAAATGTGTGGATGGGGGAATCGGCTCTCTTTTTTTCGTTCAATCCGCTGGTTGAAGGAAAAAAAAAAAATGAATCCTGTATGGCCTCCCTTAGAGTTACCAAAAGTATGTAATATGTAGACAAACCTAAGCAATCCATTCAATTGGTATCAAAGCACACAGACCCCTGCACTAAATAGTTGATAGTGGATATAAAGGAGATTGTATAGTGTATGGCCAGCCTTAAAAGGATAAGTTCATCTTTTGGACAAAAATAATAAATGCACATTATTTTGCAGGTACAAAAATGTGCATTTATTATTTTTGTCTGGAAAGCATTGCACCAGTAATCAGTAGATGGCTGATGCCATGCAGGTCTCCTGCAGACCTGTCAGGATATCTGCTCGCCATATGGGATGTACAGGATATATGTGATGTATGGGGTGTACAGGGATGTATGGGATGTACGGGATGTACAGGATGTATGGGGTCTACAGGGATGTATGGGATGTATGGGGTCTACAGGTACGTACTGGATGTACAGGATGTATGGGGTCTACAGGGACGTACGGGATGTACAGGATGTATGGGGTTTACAGGGATGTATGGGGTCTACAAGGATGTACAGGATGTATGGGGTCTACAGGGATGTATGGGGTCTACGGGGATGTACGGGGTCTACGGGGATGTACGGGGTCTACGGGGACGTACAGGATGTACAGGATGTATGGGGTCTACAGGACGTACGGGATGTATGGGGTCTACAGGGATCTATGGGGTCTACAGGACGTACGGGATGTATGGGGTCTACAGGACGTACGGGATGTATGGGGTCTACAGGGATGTACAGGATGTACGGGATGTATGGGGTCTACAGGGATGTACAGGATGTACGGGATGTATGGGGTCTACAGGGATGTACGGGATGTACAGGATGTATGGGGTCTACAGGGATGTACGGGATGTACAGGATGTATGGGGTCTACAGGGATGTACGGGATGTACAGGATGTATGGGGTCTACAGGGATGTACGGGATGTACAGGATGTATGGGGTCTACAGGGATGTACGGGATGTACAGGATGTATGGGGTCTACAGGGATGTACGGGATGTATGGGGTCTACAGGGATCTATGGGGTCTACAGGGACGTACAAGATGTATGGGGTCTACAGGGATGTATGGGGTCTACAGGGATGTATGGGGTCTACAGGGATGTACAGGATGTATGGGGTCTACAGGGATCTACGGGGTCTACAGGGATGGACAGGATGTATGGGGTCTACAGGGATCTACGGGGTCTACAGGGATGGACAGGATGTATGGGGTCTACAGGGATGTACGGGATGTACGGGATGTACGGCCAAGCAGATATTCTGACAGGAAGCTTCAATGAACTACCACCGTGCTCCACAGTCCCGTTGTAGTTCACTGAAAACTACAAGCCCACAGCCACTAAGGTTGATGGGACTTGCAGTTCATTCATTCATGGAAGTCCATGAATGAATGACTCATCTGTCTGGGCGGAGCCTCGCACGGCCGAGCCGTTTTCAAATTTGGCAGATAGTATGGGGAGAAGTCTCCCTGTACTGTCACAGGGAGGGCGTGGCTGCAGCTATGGGAACATGTTACATGTGCCACCCTAAAGACAGGTGGAACCAAAGGTGAACTTATCCTTTAAGCCTCAAGCACACAATGAGACTATAGGAGGAATGATCGTCCGTGGTTTTTTGTTTGCTAGTTTCAGACTGAAAATGAAGAAGTTATTAAAGTTACAAAACTTCACGTATGACAGAATACAACTTCGGAAGAGATGAATTGTATTCTTTTGTTCCTGAGCATGCGCAGGTCACTCGATTTTTTTCAGGTTGAATACTGTACTGATTAAATGAACATTGTTCATTTTTCGTGCTGGTCTGTTCGGATTTATTTCGCATAAACTGTTGTGAACGGCTCTCGAAAGCCACGATCATATTATTGGACGATCGCTCCAAAAATCTGTATTTTTCGTCCGATTTTCTCATCCTGTGAACTAGGCATTAGGTATTATAGAGGCTTAGAAGGAGGCAAGCACATTAACCACTTCCTTCCCTCTAATCCCTTTCTTACTGGTGAACTGCAGGCGTCCTTGATGAGAGGCCTCCGAAACTTGCAGCGATGGTATTAATCTCAATCTGCTTCAGCGCCGTTGTCCCATCTTCTTTGCAGTCAAACATATAATCCGATCGATTGATGCCTAAAAACACAGACTAAAAACACCAAACAGATCAGATTTAGATACACAAAGTGAGAAGTGGACATACTGCCATATATGCAGGTTATAAGAATTGCTAATATACCTGTGCCAGACCTTCATGCAAAATGTGTCTGTAGACTTTAAAAAGTCGTTCGATAAAATCGTCCACCTTCATGGCACTGGAATACGCAATGATAGAAAAAAAAAATGTAAAAAAGCAACTACGCCTTTCCACCAGATAATCTGGTATATCAAGTAAGCGATGTACAATCATGCCCAAAACTTTTGTCCCCCCTGATGATGCACTACTTCACCCGGAAAACTGTTGCAATTACAAATGTTTCAGCATTCTCCTGTTTATTTCTTTGGTTGGTAGGACACAAAAAAGTGCAGAAACAAAGCCAAATCTGACATTTCATGCAAAACCCCAAAAATGGATTGGTCAAAATTATTGGCACCGTCTCAAAATTGTAAGAAATAATTGCATTGGAAGCTTGTGACGTCCTGTAATTTGTCATTAAACTCCCCTGTATCAATGACCAGGTGCTGACAATATAGAGATCACACCAGCAACCAGATAAAATGGTGAAAAATGGACTCCACCTTTTTGTTGTGTGTCTTTGTGTGCCACATGGAGCATGGAGAACAGAAAGAGCAGCAAAGAATTGTCTGGGGATTGGAGAACAAAAATTGAGGAAAAGCATGGACAATCTCAAGGTTACAAGTCCATCTACAGAGATCTTAATGTTCCTGTGTCCACTGTGCGCAACATTGTAAAGAAATCTACAGCCCATGGCACTGTAGCTAATCTCCCTAGACGTGGACAAAAGAGAAAACTTGATCAAAGATTGCAACAAAGGATTGTTGTGAATGGTGGATAAAGAACCTCGATCAACTTCCAGACAAATTCCAGCTGACCTTCAGCCACAGGGTACAACTGTGTCGGCTCGCACTATACGTCACCATCTGAATGAAAAGGGACACTACGGTAGGAGATCCAGGAAGACCCCACTGCTGACACAGAAATATGGTAGGAGATCCAGGAGGACCCCACTGCTGACACAGAAATATGGTAGGAGATCCAGGAGGACCCCACTGCCGACACAGAAATATGGTAGGAGACCTAGGAGGACCCCACTGCCGACACAGAAATATGGTAGGAGATCCAGGAGGACCCCACTGCCGACACAGAAATATGGTAGGAGATCCAGGAGGACCCCACTGCTGACACAGAAATATGGTAGGAGATCCAGGAGGACCCCACTGCTGACACAGAAATATGGTAGGAGATCCAGGAGGACCCCACTGCTGACACAGAAATATGGTAGGACACCCAGGAGGACCCCACTGCCGACACAGAAATATGGTAGGAGACCCAGGAGGACCCCACTGCCGACACAGAAATATGGTAGGAGACCCAGGAGGACCCCACTGCCGACACAGAAATATGGTAGGAGACCCAGGAGGACCCCACTGCCGACACAGAAATATGGTAGGAGATCCAGGAGGACCCCACTGCCGACACAGAAATATGGTAGGAGACCCAGGAGGACCCCACTGCCGACACGGAAATATGGTAGGACACCCAGGAGGACCCCACTGCTGACACGGAAATATGGTAGGACACCCAGGAGGACCACACTGCTGACACAGAAATATGGTAGGACACCCAGGAGGACCCCACTGCTGACACGGAAATATGGTAGGACACCCAGGAGGACCCCCCTGCTGACACGGAAATATGGTAGGACACCCAGGAGGACCCCACTGCTGACACAGAGACATAAAAAAGCCAGATTGGAGTTTGCCAAAACTGACCTGAAGAAGCCAAAACCCTTTTAGGAGAATATGTTGTGGACAGACGAAACTAAATGACAGCTTTTTGGTAAAGCCCATCAATCTACGGTTTTCAGAAAAAGCAATGAGGCATTTAACCTCCCTGGCAGTCTGATGTCAGTATTTTTTAATCCAAAGCGATACATTGTTTTGCATGGAAATTTGTTTTATATTGTAGGTTTAGGAATAACTCACTTAAAGTCCAAAACAAGAGTCTAGTAAACATCCCGGGTATGAGAAAGTTTGAAACACGAAATCAGAAAAATTATAAAAAATAATCTTATAATAATAAATTTAATTCAATAATGTAATCTGGGCAGCACAGTGGCTAAATGGTTAGCACTTCCGCCTGGCAGTACTAGGGTCATTGGTTCGAATCCCAACCACGCACCACCTGCCTGGAGTTTGTTCTCCCTGTGCCTGCATGGATTTCCTCTGGGTACTCCAGTTTCCTCCCACACTCCAAACTCATGTTGGTAGGTAAATTATCTCCGGTCTAAATTGGCCCTAGTATGTGTATGTATGAATGTGAGTTAGGGACCTTAGATTGTACACCCCTTGAGGGTTAGGGGCTGATGTGAATGTACAATATATACATGTAAAGCACTGCGTAAATTGACAGCACTATAAAAAGGTACCTGTAATAATAATCAATCCAAAAACATTGACATTTGTCCAAACAAGGATGCAATATTAGTTTAGTAAACCTCCCTGGTACGAAAAATTTTTAAACATGGAACTGCACAAAACTCTGACGTCACAATCAGGACAATGGAACCTGGTTTCCTTTCTGATTTTCCTTCCACGGTCATCTCGCTTCGAGCAACAAACCACGCACATCCTAGTAGGTGCGGACTTTTTCTCGGTTGTGGGATGTAGTCCATGAAGTATCGACCAGTCAGTCGTTCTGGGTTGACAAAGCCAACAGTTGGTGGGATATAGTCCATGAAGTGTTCTGGGTTGACAAAGCCAACAGTTGGTGGGATATAGTCCATGAAGTGTTCTGGGTTGACAAAGCCAACAGTTGGTGGGATATAGTCCATGAAGTGTTCTGGGTTGACAACGCCAACAGCACGTCGACCTCTATTCACAGCCGTTGATGGTGTTTGGTGGTTTACAAAGATACGTTCGCACTTTTCCAACTGAAGTCCGAATGAATCGCAGTAACTCTTTTTTTTTGGAGCAGAATGTAGGCATTCCACAAGCATTGGTCAAGAAGATGCCTGAAGATATTCTTGTAGTACTTTTTTGCTGTTTCCTCTTTGCTGGGTAGAATGTCATTGCTTGGTCGGCTCTGTCAACACCTCCCATGGTGTTATTGTAGTCTATCACTACTTGTGGCTTCAGGATTTCTGTCCCACCTTTTGTGCGTACCATAACAGTGGAGGTATTATGAATCGTACCCATTAGGCGCACATCTTTCTTGTCACGCCCTCGCAGTGCCACCACTCCGGACGTCCGGCGAGACGGACGTGTCTCGGCGAGCTCCTGCTCCCCCGGCCCCAATCCGCTGCCATCTGGGCGGCAGCGGACCCTGACGGGGGCCCCACGACCCTCCGGTCCCTGTTCGCCAGCCAGGGAAGGCCACTGGACCTTTCTCCCGGAGCTCCGGGACTTGCGGCCTACCCGGCACCTGAAGCCGCGGCCTCGATTTCTGGCGCGGCCGACCAGGATCGCCGGACATCAGCCCGGACTACTGCCACTCCGCTCCTCGGTCCCCGCCGATCAGGGGATCACCCCTGCGCCCCTACCGCTGCCATCAGGGCCCATCCGGGCCCCTGTGTCTGCTGCCGAGGTCCCCACCAACACCCACAGTCACTCCGTCCCTCCAGCGGTTCGCAGCAGCCTGAGGCCTACCGCGGCACCCGAAGCCGCGGTGTTTCCTGCCAGCCGTGGCTGGAATCGCGGCGGGAATTGCGGCCGCGGCGGGACGCCTCCGCTGCTCCGGGAAGCTACCACCACCACCAACGGTCCTGCTAACCCAGGAGGGTTCCACCTCCACCCCGACGCTCCAGGACACCAGGTACTTCACCAGGGGCGCCCACTACCCACCAGGGAGCCCAACCACCATCACACCGCCAGCCTCCAGGGACTCACTCACTCAGGGATCCCACCATCCACCTGAAACCCCAAACCACCAGGGACCCTAAGCCACTATCCCTCCAGGGATCGCTACTACCCCACCAGGGATAGCACGGCCACCATCCCATCGGGGATCCCCTGCCCACCACCCCACCTGGGATTACCAGCCAGCCACCACACCAGGGACCGCTCGCCCAGCACCCTGATTTCCGGCACGCTATTCCCTCTGGCGACGCCCCGGCGACTAATGGCCCACCACGACCCTTGAAGCCGCGGTCTCTCCTACCGGCCGCAACAGATCACGGTTGAGCACAAACCACGCAGGGCCGACGATCGCTACCGCAACGCCCCGCTCGACTCTGATGACGATCCTTCAACACCTTCAGCGCCTCACGACGCCGAGCCCTCAGCACCCGACGCCTGGCCTCAACAACCCCAGTCACCGAGCCGCCAGCATCACCAGTCGCCGTGCCTACCATCACCCCCAGCCATCGCACCCTACGACCCCTCCACTAGCCGAACCACCGTACCCACTGAAGACATGCCACAGCACCCATGGTCGCCAGCTTACTGCACCCACAGACTGCTGCCAACCAGCTGCCGCCCTCCACCCTCACTCTACCCCTACAGAAGGACTCAAATGACTCTCCCATGGTAACACAGATTCCCCACACACCTTGCCCTGACCTGTATCCCTTCACCTCCCCTGACCCAACTGTCACCGCACCCACCCCAACATGCCTCCTGCACTCCTCCTCCTCATTTTCCTCTCCACCATCCCAAAAATCGCCTCCCTCTACCCGCCTACCCCCCCAAAACAGCTCTACATTGCCCCTTCACTACGGCACTCACCACCTCCTCCTGCTACTCCACTCCCCCGTCGACCCACGTGCCACCACTATCAGACCCACACGCTTCTACACTTCCCATTCCCATGCCACCTTCCTCACCCTTCTCCTATCTGCTGGGGACATCTCCCCGAACCCTGGCCCCTCGCCACCTCACCCCTCCTCTAGGGACCCCCCTGCTCCCGCCAGCTGCCGTAACCCCCTCAACCTCATATCTGTGCCCCTTCTCCCCGCATCCATCCCCCCTCTCTCGGTTGCACTCCTGAACGCCCGCTCGGTCTGCAACAAACTTACTGCCATCCATGACCTCTTTATCTCCCGCTCCCTTAACCTCCTAGCCATCACCGAAACCTGGGTACAGGCCACTGACTCCACCTCCCCTGCGGCACTCTCCTATGGAGGTCTCGTCTGGTCCCATTCACCAAGACTGAGCGGTCACAAAGGTGGTGGGGTCGGCCTGCTCCTATCACCGCTGAGCACCTTCCAGGTCCTCCTTAATCCTCCCTCCCTAACTTTCTCCTCCTTCGAGGCTCACTGCATCCGGCTCTTCTCACCCACCCCCCTAAGGATCGCAGTGATCTACAGGCCTCCCGGATCCATACCCCGCTTCCTGGATGACTTCGCTGCCTGGCTTCCCTTCTTCCTCTCCTCTGAGCTACCAACCATCATCCTCGGGGACTTCAATATCCCCATCAATGACAACAGCCCGGCTACTTCCCAATTCCTCCACCTAACCTCCTCCTTCGCGCTCACACAGCACACTCAATCCTCCACCCACATCATTGGGAACACCCTGGACCTCGTCTTCTCCCACCTCTGTACCCTCAACCAGTTCTCTAACACCCCCTTCCCTCTCTCCGACCACCACCTCCTCACGTTCTCCATCTCCCCTTCCCCTAACTCCCCCCCCCCAGAGCGCCAAACCATCACCAGCCGCAACCTTCGCAACCTGAACCCGGCCCCCCTCCACTCAGCTGCCGACCGCCTACACGACAGCATCCTTCCACTGTCTTGTCCTGACCTAGCCACTAACACGTACAACGACTCACTATCAGCTACCCTAGACTCTCTGGCACCCCTAACCACACGCTACATCAAACCCAGACCGCTCCAACCATGGCAGAACGACCACACTAAATGCCTCAAACGTCGCAGTCGTGCGCTGGAGAGACTATGGCGCAAAACCAGGTCCCCCCGTTCATTCTCCCTCTACAAATCTGCCTTCCTCACTTACACCTCCTCCCTCCACGCCGCCAAGCAGGCTTACTTCGTAAACCTGATTAACACCCTCTCCTCCTGCCCTCGCCGACTCTTCTCCACCTTCAACTCCCTGCTCTCTCCCCCCCCCTCCTCCACTCAGTACCTCACTCACCGCCCACGAGATTGCCACTCATTTCCACAATAAAATTGATGCAATCCGTCAGGACATAGTCAACTCGCAATCTACCTCCCCACCTAGCCTCCCCCCCCCTATCTCCCCCTCATCTCTTCCCTCCTCTGACCTCGCAACCGCACTGCCCCCCTCCACACCCAAGACCCCGCTTACCGTAACCCCACCAGCTCTGCACTCCTTCAGCCCCGCTACCACTGAGGAAGTCACCAGGGTCTTCTCTGAAGCCCGCCTCACTACCTGCCCCCTAGACCCTATCCCCTCTCGACTCCTCCAGTCACCCCCCTCTTCCCTCATCTGCTCCCTCACCCACATCTTCAATCTCTCCCTCTCTACCGGCGTATTCCCCTCCCCCCTAAAGCATGCGCACATCACCCCCATACTCAAAAAGCCCTCCCTGGACCCCTCTGACCCAAACAACCTCAGACCCATCTCCCTGCTGCCACTCACTTCCAAACTCCTGGAGCGCTTAGTCTACAACCGCCTAAGCGCCCACCTAACTGACAACAACCTCCTTGATCCACTACAGTCCGGCTTCCGTCCCCTACACTCCACCGAAACCGCCCTCCTCAAAATCACCAACGACCTACTTACCGCCAAAGCCAAAGGCGACTACTCTGTCCTCCTCCTCCTGGACCTCTCCGCGGCCTTCGACACAGTTGACCACCCCCTCCTCCTTAATAAACTATTCTCCCTTGGCATCAGAGACACCGCTCTCTCCTGGTTCTCCTCTTACCTATCCCGACGCTCCTTCAGCGTTTCCTACAATGGTGCCACCTCCCCTTCCCTCCCCCTCTCTGTTGGGGTCCCCCAGGGCTCTGTCCTTGGACCCCTTCTCTTCTCCATCTACACCTCCTCCCTTGGCAAACTCATACACTCCCACGGCTTCAACTACCATCTCTATGCTGATGACACTCAAATTTACCTCTCCACCCCTCACCTCACCTCCACTTTCTCCGCCCGCATCAATCACCTCCTAAACGACATCTCTGACTGGATGTCGCTCCATTTCCTCAAACTCAACCTCTCCAAAACCGAGCTTCTCGTCTTCCCTCCTGCCCGCGCCCCCCCCCCCATCCTATCCATCACTACTAACATCACCACCATCAATCCCGCCCCGCAAGCCAAAGTCCTTGGGGTCATTCTGGACTCTAACCTCTCCTTCCAACCTCATGTCAGATCACTGACAAACACATGCAGGCTCCACCTCCGCAATATCGCCAAAATACGCACCTTCCTTACCCCAGACACCGCTAAACTACTTGTGCACTCCCTGATTATCTCACGCCTTGACTACTGCAACTCCCTCCTCACCGGCCTACCCCAGTGCAAACTCTCCCCGCTTCAGACCATCCTGAACTCAGCTGCCAGACTCATCCACCTCACCAGCCGCTCCACCTCTGCCACCCCCCTCTGCCTCTCCCTCCACTGGCTCCCTATCGCCCAACGCATCAAATTCAAACTACTCACTCTGACCTACAAAGCCATTCACAACACTGCCCCTAACTACCTCACCGACCTGATTCCCAAGTACCACCCTACCCGTACCCTTCGCTCTTCACAGGACCTCCTTCTATCTTGCTCCCTGGTCTCCTCCTCACACGCACGTCTGCAAGACTTCTCCAGGTCCTCCCCCATCCTCTGGAACTCACTACCCCAATCCATCAGACTGTCACCTTCCCTTCTCACCTTCAGGCGCTCCCTGAAAACCCACCTCTTCAGGGAAGCCTACCCCACCCTCACCTAACTGCTGCTCTCCTTCATTCCTCCTACCACTCCATCCCCCACAGCCACTTCCTCCTGTACCACTACCCCCTCCCTCCCAGATTGTAAGCTCGAAAGAGTAGGGCCCTCTTACCCCTCGTGTGCTGTTCGTAGCTGCTGTAATGTTTCATGTATTGTCCCCCCCTCTATTGTACAGCGCTGAGCAAACCCTTTGGCGCTATATAAACTCAATGTAATGTAATGTAATGTAATGTAATTTTGCCTGCCAGGCAACCATTTCTCCAGTCTTCAGCTTCCTATTGCCAAACATTGGCGGCATGTCGAGCCAGTTAGCCGTAATGGTTCCATAGGCATCTGTTTTGTTTTGCAGAAGAAACTCAAAGTTCAGGAGATGTATAAAAGTTGTCGGTTTTTACGCAATAGCCCTGATTTCGCAATGGGTCAATTACTGAAAGAACGGAAGATGTTGCCATTCCATAGCTGTATTTTGGATTGAATTTAGTTCCTTTTCCAGTGTATATGACTGAATTCCAAATGTAGCCAGTTGACAATTCACATAGCATGTAGGATTTTATGCCAAAACGTGCTCTCTTTGATGCACCCAGCTGAGCCTTCCCTTGTAGGCCATTAGACTTTCATCTATGCTGATATCTCTTTCTTGCACATAGCTCCGTTGGAAATTCTTTAGAATCATTTGAGATACTTCCCAAATTTTCTTTAGTTTTGGTGCAGGATGAGTATCTTCGTCAAATTCTTTGTTGTTTTCAAAGTGCAAAAATTTCCAAATTGCTCAGGCACGGAAGCGCCCGTTTGTCCCTTTTCAGTGGGTTCGGGACAATAGGACTACTATGATGCTCAATGAGTATCTGTAACGACTCCCAACGGAAATTCTTGAAAATATGGGAGCCGTGGTTGCAATATGCTTTTCCCACGCTCCCCCAGGCTAGTCTGGGGTTGCAATATTGATCGGTGTTGGCGTTCTTGGACCCCAGCTCTTGGTCTTGATATCTTTTTCCTTTTGTACTCCTCTTTCCTTTTCTTGTTCTGTTTGTTTTTGGTGTGGCGGTGGATAGCTGCCTTTAGTTTGAGTTACTATCGGAGTTATACTAATGTTTTTGTCATTTATGTGCCATTGATAGCCCCTGCGTGGGCGCACCTTTTGCTCGGTTGGTGTTAGAGCACTGTTTTTTTTATGTGCAATTGATAGCCCCTGCGTGGCCGTGTTTTGTTGCTCTTGTCTTAAACTGTTTAGAAATTAATAAAAACATTGAAATACAAAGTGTAAAAATTTAATGATCAGGGAAAATCTGTACTCTGACAGGACCGTGCCAAAGAATGGAGTAGCAAGTAATTTATTGGTTGTCCAATACCACTTCTGCAGGGGTTTCCCCACCACTCCCTGAAGTATTATTAGGCCGAGAAATTTCCAAATGTCATCTTTGGTCACTGGTTCCCACTTTCTACTTCTTGAAAACCTCAGACGCAGAGTAGCCAATTGTTGTTCTTGGTACCGGTTTGCCTCAGTAACAATTTTTTCAATAACCTCATTGGTCAGAAATAATTGTAAGTACGCCAAGGGGTTGTCATGTTCGACGTCTACCTTCATACCAGGTGCTCCAGTAAATAGGAATCTTGGGGGCGCTGCCTGATCCATACCACAGTCAATAGTGCATCAAGTTCGCACATCACTGAGCTCAGTCGCAGAATCGTCGCTGTCCTCACTTTCAATGTCTGATGACAAATTTCCCCACAAATCACTGTCGCTCAATTCTGCAAGTGATTCTAATTCACGGTCGCTGTCTTCTAGCTGGTCCAAAACCGCTTTTGGCATACAGGGATGCTTTTTGGATGCCATGGCAGAAAGAACGGTCAAAGTACAGGCATGGCACTGGACAAAGCACTGGGGACAAATCTGAAGTGAAATGGATTGATACAGTAATGTAATACTAATATATTACAATGTATTGTGTGTGTGACATTGTAACTTTTTTGAATTTCCCAACGGTTCTGCCCCCCGTACGTCCCAACGCTCACAGAGAACGGAACCCGGAATCGGCCATAGGACATGGATGGGGACGCAGGACAAGGTAAGCACTCAAGGGACTGCTGCACTGTAATCCCGAGTGTTGCTCGGGGTCACCGCTTCTGTTACTGAAAGTTAACCCCGAGCTACACTCGGGATTACCGCCAGGGAGGTTAAAGAAAAGAATATAGTTCCTACAGTTCACATGGTGGGGGGGGTCACTGATGTTTTGGGGTTGCTTTGCTGGATGTCTTGACCATGTGCATGGCATTATGAAATCTGAAGACTACCAAAGAATTCTGGGGTGCAATGTAGGGCCCAGTGTCAGAATGTTGGGTCTCCGTCAAAGGTGATGGGTCTTCCAGCAGGACAAGCTCCCAGAAATGGTTTCAGACTAAGCGCCGGAGAGGACTGAACTGGCCAGCAATGAGTCCAGATGTCAATCCCATAGAGCTCCTGTGGAGAGATCTCAAAACCCTTCCAATCTGAGGGACCTAGAGCAGTTGGTGAAGGAAGAGTGCTCCAAAATTCCAGTAGAGAGGTGGAAAAAACTCATTGATGGTTACAAGAAGCCACTGATTTCAGTTATTTTTCCAAGGGGTGTACTCCTAAATATTACATTGAAGGTGCCAACACTTTTGTCCAGTTCATTTTTGGGGTTTTGCGTGGAATGTGTCAGAGTTTTGTTCAGGCTTTTTGATTCTACACTTTTTTTGTGCTATACCAATACAAACCACAGAAATAAACATGAGAATGCCGAAACATTGGTAATTGCAACAATTTTCTGGGTGAAGTGGTGCATTGTCTGACCGAAATGCAAGGGGGACAAGATTTTTGGCCATGACTGTTCAATTCAGAATCCGTTAAGAATTCAGCAATTCCATTACATAAGATCTGTTTGGATCCTACAAGTTACAACACTTGGAAATGATTATTTGCAAAATGACCACAAGACACAACAATCTTATGACAGAAGAAAAACCTCTTTTTTTTTTTTTTTTAAGGTCTTCAAGCCTATGGCAAGCACAGTTGCACAGATCTACAACACAGTCCCCGTGCATCAGCATTCCACAGATGAGGGATGAACAAGAAAAAAAAAAAATGTTTAAATGTCCACAGTGCAATGGAAATTTTACTGTACTGACCACATTCAAAATGTCAATTAGTATGAGTTGTCAAAGCAGTCCGTCACCTCATTAAAAAGAACCTTTCACCCCAAAAAATTATTTTGTCTCCTATGTGAAGAAAAAAAAAAAAAAGTTAAAAAAAATAAATATATTTTTTAATTGTAAAAAATTAAAGTTACACCCTAGCATATAAAATCTCTCCCCCAAAATTTTTGAGGCACTCTGGAGGAGTGGGCGTTCCTAAGTAGACTTCATTTGCATACCCTAGGTAACATGTGATAACGATCCTCCATGATTGAAAGTACAGAAATCAAATGAATGAATGAATGAATGGGGCGGGCCAGGGACAGTAAGGCTGGGGAGGAAAGGGCTGGAGGACCATCCAATATCATTTATAGGTATAAGTTGGCAAAAGGGTTGGTCCAGGCAGCATGCAAAAATGTGCTCAAATATACCTGGCGAGTGTCTGTTCCAGGAATGTGGGGTTCTGACTGAGCCGATCCACCAGGAGATTAAAATCTTCCTGTACAGACTTTGCTTGTTCAAAGAGGGATCTGGGCACTGGGGAAGGGAGCAGAGTGAAAGGGGCAAAGTTCACAACCTAAAAAACAAAAATAATATAAAGCATAATAATTCAAAAACATTTCCCCAACACACCCGAATACAGGATATTTTCCTGTACTCATGTCCCTACACGATTCTCTGCTACACTCCCCCTTCCTCCATCCATGACCCAGAGGTCTTAGCTTCTAACCAAGGTATTTAGTTACCCTAAATATTTTTTCCCGTGTATTTTATAAATCACAGTCTCTATCATTTTGCTTGAGACACCCCCCACCAAGCCAATACACATAAACACATACATCCCATAATAGTTTGCTCCCAAGCCAGACACACAATAGAACAATGGGATGCAACCACTTAACATCAAACAATCAACAACCCCCCACCCCAATATTAGGACAGATCACCCTGTACCTCTAATGGGCACAGGGTGACTTACACATAATATAGGGATATGGAGAGCTGAGACAGGGGTCTCCCCACCTCTCCAAAGTGAGCTGTGTTCCATGGGCCCCCCACCCAAAGAGACTACCGTCACACTCACAAAAAGCAACAGGGGTAGAATTCCTGCTGTAGCTGCGAAGCAAAGCATGGCTTCCTCTACAGCTAAAGGGGGAGTGGTTGGTGGTGAGAGGTGAAAACGTGGCTCAACAATGGAGTTTTACCGCCCCTAAACCACTAACGTGAACAAGCCCTAAATCTGAATGTTGGTTGATAGCAACACTTTCCTTTGAAATACTCGTTCTAAAGAGGGTTCATATACTGTACATTGTGTTGTATATGTGAACAGACATCACTTACATCGGAAGAGTTCGGACTCTCCTTTGTCCTCATAAGAACACCCTGCAGCAAGGCGAAATCTACAGCGATGGGCGCCACCTCCTCTAGCAGCTGTGCGTTGCTGAAGACGTCCTCCCACAAAGCAGACATTTTCGAACTGCAAACCACAGAACATATATATATTATTTCGATGATCGGTAAAACAATGAAAGATCCATGGCGAGAAGACACTAGTGTCCAGAAAACTCCATCAAAAATATATTTGATTGGACAGTACTATTCCAAGGGATATATAGAAACCCGTGTTTTCCCATGAAGGGCAAAGCGAAAAATTCTCCCTCCACGATATCACCTACTAACCTCTCTCATTCTCCCACCATTGGTCGGCAGCTGGAAAGAGAAGTCACCTTGTGTAAGGTACGTGTCCCTCAAGTCATTGCTCACACAGGGCCATGGATCCTCCCCATGTGACAGTGCTGGTGTCTGGTGATAGGCCCAGGGATGTCACATGGGAGAAATGGGGCTGAATTACTTGCTCTTCCATACCTGGAAGTACCGGGCATTTTCTACGCTCTTGGTGGGTCAACAGAGTACTGGAGGAGTGAAGGAAAGGAAAATACGGGCTACAGACAAGAGGGTCATTACAGTGAACCTGTTGCTTTGCTCTTCAAGAGGTTTGTCCCTCCAGGATTAGCTCTGTCAACAGAACCTAAAAAATCAAAAACGAGCTTGTGTACCAAAAGTTGTGAAAAATTGTCATATAAAGTAGGGCTTAAAATTTCAAGTCCTGAGCTACTAGCCAGGCCTTAGAGTTACTCGCCACCAACAAACTCACACACAGACACCTGTACACACACACACAGACATGTACATACACACAAATGTACACACACGCAGAGAGACACATGTAAACACACACACACACACACGTACATACACACACACAGAGAGACACATGTAAACACACACACACAAATACAGACACATGTATGCACACACAGGCACGTACAGACACGCATACACACAGACACCTGTACACACACACACACACAGACATGTACATACACACAAATGTACACACACGCAGAGAGACACATGTAAACACACACACACACACATGTACATACACACACACACAGAGAGACACATGTAAACACACACACACACACACACAAATACAGACACATGTATGCACACACAGGCACGTACAGACACGCATACACACAGACACCTGTACACACACACACACAGACATGTACATACACACAAATGTACACACACGCAGAGAGACACATGTAAACACACACACACACACACACACAAATACAGACACATATACACACAGATACATGTACACACACAGAAATACACATCTTCCCTCTCCTTTTCTCTCTCTCTCCCCCCCCACCCCTCTCTCTCCCCCCCTCTCCTCTCTTCTTCCCCTTCTCTCTCTCTCTCCCCCCTCTCTCTCTCTCTCCCTCCCTTCTTCCCCTTCTCTCTCTCACCTCTCTTCCCCCCCCCCCGCTCTCTCTCCCTCTCCTCTTCTTCTTTCTCCCCCCCTCCCCCCTCTCTTCCCCTTCTCTCTCTCTCTCTCTTCCCCTTCTCTCTCTCTCTCTCTCGCTCTTCCCCTTCCCCCCCCCCCTTCTCTCTCCCCCCCTCCTCCTCCTCTCTCCCCCCCTTCTCTCCCCCCCTCTTCTCTCCCCCCCCCCCTCTTCCTTTCTCACATCATTTGGGGCTGCACACAAACACCTTCTCCAAGGGCTGCTGATCTCCAGGCAGCAGGAAGGGGGGTTGCAGCCCCCATATGATCTGTCAGTATAGGGAGGGAGGCAGGGAGATCCCACAGAACACAGCACAGCTCACCTGCTCCGGGCTTATTCCTCTCCGACACTTCTCTCCCTGCTCCAGGCTGTCCCCTGGTCCCGGCTCATCAGCAGCTGGAGGGGGGGGTACAGGAGCATCACTCTGCAACTGCCGTCCCCCGCATCGATTCTCCTGCTGTCCGGGCCACTGCAAGGGTACCGGTGCGACCCCTCTGCTGGTGGCCCTACATGGCTCTGTCCGCCGCTGCCCAAAAGGTCCCTTCTTCTGGGGAGCGGTGCCTCAAGGTAGATACGCCCCTGCCCTGGGGGACACACTCGCCCCCCACCACAATTTTCGCTCGCCGTTGGCGAGTAGGCGAGTGGAAATTTCAAGCCCTGATATAAACTATAGCTGCAAACACACCGTCAGATCATTTTTGTCATAGTATGGTAACATATATAAATATGGTGTTGCACTATTCAAAACTTAAAACAAATTCTTAATTATACAACACAAACTAAATTTGAAATCCCCAAAAAAGTCCTTTTGTGTAAACATTGGAGGATTTTTTTCACCTTAAAGTGGAGCTCCACCCAAAAGGGGAAGTTCCGCTTTAAGGACTGCTCCCCATTAAGGATTAGCACCTTTGGGGGGGCGGGGGAGCGGGTACCCGAATTTGACAGGTACCCGCTCCCACTTCCGGTCCAATCACCTAGGTGATCGGAAACGGAAAGTGTCCCCCCCTTCCTTTAGTCTTTTGGGTCACGTAACAGGTCCCAGAAGACTACAGGATCATTCATGAAGCGCGATGCTACTCGTACATGCGCAGTGGGTACCCGAGTGTGAAGCCGCAAGCTGTCACAGCCCACACTGAAGATGCCGGCCTCCTGGAATACAGGACGGCCGGTAAACCGAACTGCAGGGGACACAACACGGGACCGTGGGACAGGTAAAGGTTTATTTTTTAAAAGTCAGCAGCTACAGGTTTTGTAGCTGCTGACTTTTATTCTTTTTTCAGGGTGAGTGGAACTCTGCTTTAAGTGAAAATGCCCACATTCCTCCTCTGAACAGGTAAGTGTTCAAGGATCTTCACCATCACCTCTTAAGACACAGGTGTAAAAAAGAAAAAAAAAAGGCCCGTGGGCCGAATCCAGCCCTCCAAGCCATTTCATGTGGCCCTTGCACCTCTCCTGCAGGTACCCCCTTGTCTCCACCCCCACCTTGTCTCGGTGGCAGCAGAGAGGAGAATAGAACTCCTCTGCTAAATTCCTGCACCTCTCAGTGCAGCTGCAGCACCTCCTCATCTCTGCCGCCCCTGGTCTCAGCATTCAGCAGATTCTGGAAACTGACTCCACTCCTCCTTTGGTCCTCCTCCAGACCCTGCACTTTCTACTTTCCAGCTCTGCCCCCAAAGTGGGTGCACGGTGATGTTAGGGAGGGCGTGAGATTCTTGACATCTGATGTAATGGGGGGTGGGGTGACTGGACATCTAGTCTTACAGATACAACCAGCCCTTTGAGGGTAACCACAATGCTGATACGGCCCTCGATGACATGGAGTTTGACACCCCTATCTTAAGAGAATCGGATGTATGCCTACCACAGGTAAGTGACCTTCTGATTAAAGCAAGGTCAAACAAGCTGGTTTATATATGACCCTCCAAATACTGGCGGCACTTCACAACCAGTGTAACGTCTCCTTTCACTTCAAACTAATGCACGCGGAAACATGAGAAATATAAATGCACCGCATCGCGTAAAACCCTTAAAAACGGATTAGGCTTTAAAATCACACTTACAGTGAATAAAATCAAATGCACATAAGAAAAAAAAAAAAAAAAACACTCCCAGCTGCCATGTATGTTGTTTTTACCGTCACTCCCAGTTGATGCATGCACACAGCTCCTCCCTACACGTTTCGTCACACCTGACCTGTTCCAGGGCTCGATATGGGTTTGAAGTGAAAGGAGAAGTTATGCTGGTTGAGGAGACAGATTTCCTCCAGGGCCCTAGAAGAAGTCAGCTGTGACGAAATGTGTAGAGCAGAACTACGTACTTGCATGATCACATCAATTAGAAGTGACGGTAAAAACGTCATACATGCCACCTGGTAGTGTTTTATTATGTGCATTTGATTTTCCTCCTTGTAAGTGTGATTTTAAAGGCTAACAAATCAGTTACACTGTATGGTGCATTATGTTTCCATGAGTAAAGGTTTGAAGTGAAAAGAGAACCTGTCACCTTGCCCTCAATGGACACAGTGAAAGTCTTTGAAGGCTAAATACTGGAAGGTGGTGTCTAGAGTGACAAGAGCCAAGTTATGGAATTATCCACCAGGAAAAATGAAATGAGGAAAGATGGGAGAGCCCTTATGGTGTTGTGTTAAGACAAAAATATGATGTATGATGAAGGACGTGATATGATTTACATCTATTAAGGTGGTGAGTGACGATGAAATAACAGAATCAGCAACCTAGTAGACTTGCTCATGAAGAATACAGCTCCATGCAGAAAGGAACGCAGGTCGCTCCCAAGGCTCAGAGTGGAACCAATCCTAGGTCTGCTCAGAGATCATCAGAATGGTGAAGACAACTTGGTATCCATTCAAAGAGACCCATTGTCTACGAGACGTGTATAGACAGGATGATGGATCTAGTGTTGGTAGGGACTGCAGGTAACACTACAAGAAGATTTGACCAATATGGCAAACTTGATGAACCAATATTCATAAGAATATGAAGATGTATTTCATGACTATCCATCACCTTTACTGGTTCATCTCTTGCCGTCAACTATGGTACCCACCACTATCAACATCACCCAGTCTACAAAAGGGGGCATCTGCAAGTACCCAACAGTTCTTTTTTGATCGATCACACACAAATGCTCCTGCACTTGTGGATGGGCTCAATGTAGGCTAGAACCACATCATGAATGTCCTGGAATATGCACACCTTGCTGCCCTCAAAAGACCAGGGAAATCCAAATATACTGAATGAAGAAAGAACAAAGAGAGGGCACACAGGCCCTAGTGAATTACAGTAAAGTCAAAGGCACGTCATAAAAGAACAGCTGGGTCAACACCGTGCTACGTGACTGTCCGCAATAGGGAGTGTAGACATCCAATAGGCTGATGCGTTCCGAGGACTTGCCTCTTCCTCAGAGCCAACACTGAGGAAGAGGCAAGTCCTGGAAATGCGTCAGCCTATTTGAGGTCTACACTCCCTATTGCGGACAGTCACGTAGCACGGTGTTGACCAACTCTGAGGAGGAGGCAAGTCCTGGAAATGCGTCAGCCTATTGGAGGTCTACAATCCCTATTGCGGACAGTCACGTAGCGCGGTGTTGACCAACTCTGAGGAGGAGGCAAGTCCTGGAAATGCGTCAGCCTATTGGAGGTCTACACTCCCTATTGCGGACAGTCGCGTAGCGCGGTGTTGACCAACTCTGAGGATGAGGAGGCAAGTCCTGGAAATGCGTCAGCCTATTGGAGGTCTACACTCCCTATTGCGGATAGTCACGTAGCGCGGTGTTGACCAAGCTGTTCTTTTATGACGTGCCTTTGACTTTACTATCGTTTGTCAGTACAACACCAACTTTTATTTCTTCTTAAACATTTTTTATGGTAATGCACCAGGCCCGTGCGTGCTCTGTTTGTTCTTTCTTCTTTTTTGATCGATACCAAGTCACTGCTCAGTTCTGTTGAAGCACGCATCAGCAAGTCTGCCAAAGGCATGACTATCAGGATCTAGACTCCACACATCTAAGCTACAGCAGAAGCGTCCTTCAAGGGCTTCAGGAAAGCTGTTCGAAGGTTGTCCAATGCTGTGTAACTGCTTGCTGAAGCTGCCTAACGTTTACAAGCAAGGACCGGACAATGGACAATGTGTAGGAATTTCCAGGATTGGTAAGGAAGGGGGAGGGAAAGTATGACCAGCACCACCGACACTGAGAGCAAGCCAAGAGGTGGCTTTAATCCACCAATGTCCTCCTGAACCCGGACATTATGGGATTTATGTTGTGTTGCAAGCTCCTTATACAATTCTTTGAATTTTTTTGGTAAGCAGAGAGTAGATATCAGAAAGCAAAATAATACGGACTGTTTTTATAACCTTTTTGCACAAAGCTTGTTTTGTTCAGAAAATTAACTATGAACTTGAGGAAAACAGCTAAACGTCTTACAAATTACAAATATGGCAGCCGTCTTGTCTGCCAAAGGAATTGCAAATGTGTCCATCCGGTGCCAGGATTTACTCAGCTTGGCTGCGCTCGCGACCTGACTTTTTTTTTCTACTGCAGTTGTGCAATACAGACAGGTCACCTCCCCACCCCCAGCCTGTGACTGGAC
>NW_028321170.1:0-39764 GCF_062004578.1 Staurois parvus
GACTGGAAGGGGGGGAAAGTGTCCGGACTGGAAGGGGGGGGGGAAAGTGTCCGGACTGGAAGGGGGGAAAGTGTCCGGACTGGAAGGGGGGGAAGTGTCCGGACTGGAAGGGGGGGAAAGTGTCCGGACTGGAAGGGGGGAAAGTGTCCGGACTGGAAGGGGGTGAAAGTGTCCGGACTGGAAGGGGGGAAAGTGTCGGGACTGGAAGGGGGGAAAGTGTCCGGACTGGAAGGGGGGAAAGTGTCCGGACTGGAAGGGGGGAAAGTGTCCGGACTGGAAGGGGGGAAAGTGTCCGGACTGGAAGGGGGGGAAAGTGTCCGGATTGGAAGGGGGTGAAAGTGTCCGGACTGGAAGGGGGTGAAGTGTCCGGACTGGAAGGGGGGGAAAGTGTCCGGACTGGAAGGGGGGGGAAAGTGTCTGGACTGGAAGGGGGTGAAAGTGTCCGGACTGGAAGGGGGGGAAAGTGTCCGGACTGGAAGGGGGGGAAAAGTGTCCGGACTGGAAGGGGGTGAAAGTGTCCGGACTGGAAGGGGGGGAAAGTGTCCGGACTGGAAGGGGGGGAAAGTGTCCGGACTGGAAGGGGGGGAAAGTGTCCGGACTGGAAGGGGGTGAAAGTGTCCGGACTGGAAGGGGGGGAAAGTGTCCGGACTGGAAGGGGGGAAAGTGTCCGGACTGGAAGGGGGGGGAAAGTGTCCGGACTGGAAGGGGGAAAGTGTCCAGACTGTAAGGGGGGGGGGGGAAAGTGTCCGGACTGGAAGGGGGGGGAAAGTGTCCGGACTGGAAGGGGGGGAAAGTGTCCGGACTGGAAGGGGGGGAAAGTGTCTGGACTGGAAGGGGGGGAAAGTGTCCGGACTGGAAGGGGGGAAAGTGTCCGGACTGGAAGGGGGTGAAAGTGTCCGGACTGGAAGAAGGGGTGAAAGTGTCCGGACTGGAAGGGGGGGAAAGTGTCCGGACTGGAAGGGGGGGAAAGTGTCGGGACTGGAAGGGGGGAAAAGTGTCTGGACTGGAAGGGGGGGGAAAGTGTCCGGACTGGAAGGGGGGAAAAGTGTCCGCACTGGAAGGGGGGAAGTGTCCGGACTGGAAGGGGGGGGAAAGTGTCTGGACTGGAAGGGGGTGAAAGTGTCCGGACTGGAAGGGGGGGGAAAGTGTCTGGACTGGAAGGGGGTGAAAGTGTCCGGACTGGAAGGGGGGGAAAGTTGTCCGGACTGGAAGGGGGTGAAAGTGTCCGGACTGGAAGGGGGGGAAAGTGTCCGGACTGGAAGGGGGGGAAAGTGTCCGGACTGGAGGGGGGGGAAAGTGTCCGGACTGGAAGGGGGGGGAAAGTGTCCGGACTGGAAGGGGGGAAAGTGTCCAGACTGGAAGGGGGGAAAGTGTCCGACTGGAAGGGGGGGGGGGGAAAGTGTCCGGACAGGAAGGGGGGGAAAGTGTCTGGACAGGAAGGGGGGGAAAGTGTCTGGACAGGAAGGGGGGGAAAGTGTCCCGGACTGGAAGGGGGGAAAGTGTCCGGACTGGAAGGGGGGGGGGAAAGTGTCCGGACTGGAAGGGGGGGGGAAAGTGTCCGGACTGGAAGGGGGGGAAAGTGTCCGGACTGGAAGGGGGGGAAAGTGTCTGGACTGGAAGGGGGGGAAAGTGTCCGGACTGGAAGGGGGAAAGTGTCCGGACTGGAAGGGGGTGAAAGTGTCCGGACTGGAAGAAGGGGTGAAAGTGTCCGGACTGGAAGGGGGGAAAGTGTCCGGACTGGAAGGGGGGGAAAGTGTCGGGACTGGAAGGGGGGAAAAGTGTCTGGACTGGAAGGGGGGGGAAAGTGTCCGGACTGGAGGGGGGGAAAGTGTCCGGACTGGAAGGGGGGAAAGTGTCCAGACTGGAAGGGGGGGGGGAAAGTGTCCGGACTGGAAGGGGGGGGGAAAGTGTCCGGACTGGAAGGGGGGGGGGAAAGTGTCCGGACTGGAAGGGGGGGGGAAAGTGTCCGGACTGGAAGGGGGGGGAAAGTGTCCGGACTGGAAGGGGGGGAAAGTGTCCGGACTGGAAGGGGGGGAAAGTGTCCGGACTGGAAGGGGGGAAGTGTCCGGACTGGAAGGGGGTGAAAGTGTCCGGACTGGAAGGGGGTGAAAGTGTCCGGACTGGAAGGGGGGAAAGTGTCCGGACTGGAAGGGGGGGAAAGTGTCGGGACTGGAAGGGGGGAAAAGTGTCCGCACTGGAAGGGGGGGAAGTGTCCGGACTGGAAGGGGGGGGAAAGTGTCTGGACTGGAAGGGGGTGAAAGTGTCCGGACTGGAAGGGGGGGAAAGTGTCTGGACTGGAAGGGGGTGAAAGTGTCGGACTGGAAGGGGGGGAAGTGTCCGGACTGGAAGGGGGTGAAAGTGTCCGGACTGGAAGGGGGGGAAAGTGTCCGGACTGGAAGGGGGGGAAAGTGTCCGGACTGGAAGGGGGGAAAGTGTCCGGACTGGAAGGGGGGGGAAAGTGTCCGGACTGGAAGGGGGGGAAGTGTCCGGACTGGAAGGGGGGAAAGTGTCCCAGACTGGAAGGGGGGGAAAGTGTCCGGACTGGAAGGGGGGGGGGGAAAGTGTCCGGACAGGAAGGGGGGAAAGTGTCTGGACAGGAAGGGGGGGAAAGTGTCTGGACAGGAAGGGGGGGAAAGTGTCCGGACTGGAAGGGGGGAAAGTGTCCGGACTGGAAGGGGGGGGGGGAAAGTGTCCGGACTGGAAGGGGGGAAAAGTGTCCGGACTGGAAGGGGGGAAAAGTGTCCGGACTGGAAGGGGGGAAAGTGTCCGGACTGGAAGGGGGGGAAAGTGTCCGGACTGGAAGGGGGGGAAAGTGTCCGGACTGGAAGGGGGGAAAGTGTCCGGACTGGAAGGGGGGGGAAAGTGTCCGGACTGGAAGGGGGGGAAAGTGTCCGGACTGGAAGGGGGTGAAAGTGTCCGGACTGGAAGGGGGTGAAAGTGTCTGGACAGGAAGGGGGTGAAAGTGTCTGGACAGGAAGGGGGGGAAAGTGTCTGGACAGGAAGGGGGGGAAAGTGTCTGGACAGGAAGGGGGGGAAAGTGTCCGGACTGGAAGGGGGGGAAAGTGTCCGGACTGGAAGGGGGGGAAAGTGTCCGGACTGGAAGGGGGGGAAAGTGTCCGGACTGGAAGGGGGGAAAGTGTCCGGACTGGAAGGGGGGGAAAGTGTCCGGACTGGAAGGGGGGAAAGTGTCCGGACTGGAAGGGGGAAAGTGTCCGGACTGGAAGGGGGGGAAAGTGTCCGGACTGGAAGGGGGGGAAAGTGTCCGGACTGGAAGGGGGGGGAAAAGTGTCCGGACTGGAAGGGGGTGAAAGTGTCCGGACTGGAAGGGGGTGAAAGTGTCTGGACAGGAAGGGGGTGAAAGTGTCTGGACAGGAAGGGGGGGAAAGTGTCTGGACAGGAAGGGGGGAAAGTGTCTGGACAGGAAGGGGGGAAAGTGTCCGGACTGGAAGGGGGGAAAGTGTCCGGACTGGAAGGGGGTGAAAGTGTCCGGACTGGAAGGGGGGGTGAAAATGTCCGGACTGGAAGGGGGGGAAAGTGTCCGGACTGGAAGGGGGGGAAAGTGTCCGGACTGGAAGGGGGTGAAAGTGTCCGGACTGGAAGGGGGTGAAAGTGTCCGGACTGGAAGGGGGGAAAGTGTCCGGACTGGAAGGGGGGGAAAGTGTCCGGACTGGAAGGGGGGGAAAGTGTCCGGACTGGAAGGGGGGGGAAAGTGTCCGGACTGGAAGGGGGGAAAGTGTGCGGACTGGAAGTGGTTAAAGATTGGTCCCCCGCTCCCCATTAAGGATTGCCGTTTTTGGGGAGGGGGTACCTGAATTTGACAGGTACCCGCTGTCACTTTCACTGCGACTGCCTAGGCCAGGGGTGGGCAACTGTGGCCCTCCAGCTGTTGTAGAACTACAAGTCCATGAGCCATTGCAAAACTGACAGTTACAAGCATGACTCCCAAAGGCAGAGGCATGATGGGACTTGTAGTTCACCAACAGCTGGAGGGCCACAGTTGCCCACCCCTGGCCTAGGCGATCGGAAGCGGAAGTTGTCCTCCTACGCAGAGGCGATCAAATACCGCCGAAAGAAAGCTCCTATTTGTGGCAAGAAAAAGACGTAAATTTCATCTGGGCGCGGCGTTGCATGACCGCGCAATTGTCAGTTAAAGTAACGCCAAAAAGAGCCGGGTCAGGAAGGGGGGGGAATCTTCTGGAGGGCGAGGGGTTAAAAGAAAAACAAAAAACTGTTTGGGGGTTCTAAGAAAATTTTCTAGCAGAAAGCCCGATTGTTACATATGTGCAGAAGTGTCAGGAAAGGCCTCTGGGGGTCTGGAAGTGGATATTAACCTCTAGACACCGATTGGCCGCACATTTGCATGCTATGAAAAAAAACCATATGTGCTGAGAGCCCGCCCCCTGTGCTCTTCCTGCGTGCTCCCTGTGCGCTCCCTGCCCGCTCCCTGTGCGCTCCCTGCCCGCTCCCAGCACACACGCTCAGTACTCATGGAAAGGTCCCGATCTCCTCTTGTGATTGGGACCAATCCCGACCATGTGACCACCGTGACAACGAATCACAGCGGTCACATCACCCTAAAACCCCGCCCCCCCCTCACGGCTTCTGGAAACCTTAAAGGGCCGGGAGGCGCCGGCACCACGGGGGTTTAAACCAATGTTTGCTTCTCGCCTTCAAGCGGAGTTCCACCACCCAAAAGGGGAAGTTCCGCTGTAAAGATTGATCCCCCGCTCCCCATTAAGGGCAACCTTTGGGGAGCGGGGGGAGGGGTTGGAGCTTCTTTCAGTTTTTGCTGCTGTTTGTGTCCCCGGTAGGGAGAGTCGCCCACTGTGTCCCCGGTAGGGAGAGTCGCCCTCTGTGTCCCCGCTAGAGAGAGGCGCCCTCTGTGTCCCCGGTAGGGAAAGTCGCTCTCTGTGTCCCCGGTAGGGAAAGTCGCTCTCTGTGTCCCCGGTAGGGAGAGTCGTACTATGTGTCCCCAGTGGGGAGAGTCGCCCTCTGTGTCCCCGGTAGGGAGAGTCGCCCTCTGTGTCCCCAGTGGGGAAAGTCGCCCTCTGTGTCCCCGGTAGGGAGAGTCGCCCTCTGTGTCCCCGGTAGGGAGAGTCGCCCTCTGTGTCCCCGGTAGGGAGAGTCGCCCTCTGTGTCCCCGGTAGGGAGAGTCGCCCTCTGTGTCCCCGGTAGGGAGAGTCGCCCTCTGTGTCCCCGGTAGGGAGAGGCGCCCTCTGTGTCCCCGGTAGGGAGAGGCGCCCTCTGTGTCCCCGGTAGAGAAAGGGGCCCTCTGTGTCCCCGGTAGGGAAAGTCGCTCTCTGTGTCCCCGGTAGGGAGAGTCGTACTATGTGTCCCCAGTGGGGAGAGTCGCCCTCTGTGTCCCCGGTAGGGAGAGTCGCCCTCTGTGTCCCCAGTGGGGAGAGTCGCCCTCTGTGTCCCCGGTAGGGAAAGTCGCCCTCTGTGTCCCCGGTAGGGAGAGTCGCCCTCTGTGTCCCCGGTAGGGAGAGTCGCCCTCTGTGTCCCCGGTAGGGAGAGTCGCCCTCTGTGTCCCCGGTAGGGAGAGTCGCCCTCTGTGTCCCCGGTAGGGAGAGTCGCCCTCTGTGTCCCCAGTGGGGAGAGTCGCCCTCTGTGTCCCCGGTAGGGAGAGTCGCCCTCTGTGTCCCCGGTAGGGAGAGTCGCCCTCTGTGTCCCCGGTAGGGAGAGGCGCCCTCTGTGTCCCCGGTAGCGAGAGTCGCCCTCTGTGTCCCCGGTAGGGAAAGTCGCTCTCTGTGTCCCCGGTAGGGAGAGTCGCCCTCTGTGTCCCCGGTAGAGAGAGTCGCCCTCTGTGTCCCCGGTAGGGAAAGTCGCCCTCTGTGTCCCCGGTAGGGAGAGTCGCCCTCTGTGTCCCCGGTAGGGAGAGTCGCCCTCTGTGTCCCAGGTAGAGAGAGTCGCCCTCTGTGTCCCCGGTAGGGAAAGTCGCCCTCTGTGTCCCCGGTAGGGAGAGTCGCCCTCTGTGTCCCCGGTAGGGAAAGTCGCTCTCTGTGTCCCCGGTAGGGAAAGTCGCCCTCTGTGTCCCCGGTAGGGAGAGTCGCCCTCTGTGTCCCCGGTAGGGAGAGTCGCCCTCTGTGTCCCCGGTAGGGAGAGTCGCCCTCTGTGTCCCCGGTAGGGAGAGTCGCCCTCTGTGTCCCCGGTAGAGAGAGTCGCCCTCTGTGTCCCCGGTAGGGAAAGTCGCCCTCTGTGTCCCCGGTAGGGAGAGTCGCCCTCTGTGTCCCCGGTAGGGAAAGTCGCTCTCTGTGTCCCCGGTAGGGAGAGTCGCCCTCTGTGTCCCCAGTAGCGAGAGGCGCCCTCTGTGTCCCCGGTAGGGAAAGTCGCCCTCTGTGTCCCCGGTAGGGAGAGTCGCCCTCTGTGTCCCCGGTAGGGAAAGTCGCCCTCTGTGTCCCCGGTAGGGAGAGTCGCCCTCTGTGTCCCCGGTAGGGAGAGTCGCCCTCTGTGTCCCCGTTAGGGAGAGTCGCCCTCTGTGTCCCCGGTAGGGAGAGTCGCCCTCTGTGACCCCGGTAGGGAGAGTCGCCCTCTGTGACCCCGGTAGGGAGAGTCGCCCTCTGTGACCCCGGTAGGGAGAGTCGCCCTCTGTGTACCCGGTAGCGAGAGGCGCCCTCTGTGTCCCCGGTAGGGAGAGTCGCCCTCTGTGACCCCGGTAGGGAGAGTCGCCCTCTGTGTCCCCGGTAGCGAGAGGCGCACTCTGTGTCCCCGGTAGGGAGAGTCGTACCCTGTGTCCCCGGTAGGGAGAGTCGCCCTCTGTGACCCCGGTAGGGAGAGTCGCCCTCTGTGACCCCGGTAGGGAGAGTCGCCCTCTGTGTCCCCGGTAGGGAGAGTCGCCCTCTGTGACCCCGGTAGGGAGAGTCGCCCTCTGTGACCCCGGTAGGGAGAGTCGCCCTCTGTGACCCCGGTAGGGAGAGTCGCCCTCTGTGTCTCCGGTAGGGAGAGTCGCCCTCTGTGACCCCGGTAGGGAGAGTCGCCCTCTGTGTCCCCGGTAGGGAGAGTCGCCCTCTGTGACCCCGGTAGGGAGAGTCGCCCTCTGTGACCCCGGTAGGGAGAGTCGCCCTCTGTGTCTCCGGTAGGGAGAGTCGCCCTCTGTGTCTCCGGTAGGGAGAGTCGCCCTCTGTGTCCCCGGTAGGGAGAGTCGCCCTCTGTGACCCCGGTAGGGAGAGTCGCCCTCTGTGACCCCGGTAGGGAGAGTCGCCCTCTGTGACCCCGGTAGGGAGAGTCGTACCCTGTGTCCCCGGTAGGGAGAGTCGCCCTCTGTGACCCCGGTAGGGAGAGTCGCCCTCTGTGTCCCCGGTAGGGAGAGTCGCCCTCTGTGTCTCCGGTAGGGAGAGTCGCCCTCTGTGACCCCGGTAGGGAGAGTCGCCCTCTGTGTCTCCGGTAGGGAGAGTCGCCCTCTGTGTCTCCGGTAGGGAGAGTCGCCCTCTGTGTCTCCGGTAGGGAGAGTCGCCCTCTGTGTCTCCGGTAGGGAGAGTCGCCCTCTGTACTTGTCCTGGAGACCGTTATCACCAAGAGTGAAAGAAATTCTTACATTTTGGGTTGTCACCAGAACAGGAAGAGAGGGAAAATCTTCCGATGGGGACACTAGTTCAGGGCTTCCCTCACTTTGGAGGGATTTCCTCTTACTTCCTGTTGTGTCTATGGGACAGGAAGTGAAGGGAAATCTCCCCAATAGACACCTGACTGGGGTCATAACCCTCCATTACTCCATCTAAAATGGAATAAAAAGAGTTTTGCAGATAATTCTTCATTCATTTAAAAAAAATATATTACTGTTGCCTCTCAAATACTGTGTGTGAGGACATATAATGGGGCCCCTGTGGTGTCTCTGTGGTGGGGCCCCTATGGTGAGGACATATAATGGGGCCCCGTGGTGTCTCTGTGGTGGGGCCCCTGTGGTGAGGACATATAATGGGGCCCCTGTGGTGTCCCCTCTGTGGTGGGGCCCTTGTGGTGAGGACATATAGTTGGGCCACTGTGGTGTCTCTGTGGTGGGGCCCATGTTGTGAGGACATGTAGTGGGGCCCCTGTGGTGAGGACATATAGTGGGGCCCCTGTGGTGAGGACATGTAGTGGGGCCCCTATGGGGTCTCTGTGCTGAGGACATATAGTGAGGCCCCTGTGGTGTTTCTGTGGTGGGGCCCTTGTGGTGTGGACATATAGTGGGGCCCCTGTGGTGAGGACATATAGTGGGGCCCCTATGGTGGGGCCCCTGTGGTGAGGACATAAAGTGGGGCCCCTGTGGTGTCTCTGTGGTGGGACCCCTATGGTGAGGACATATTGTGGGGCCCCTGTGAGGTCTCTGTAGTGGGGCCCCTGTGGTGAGGACATTTAGTGGGGCCACTGTGATGAGGACATATAGTGGGGTCTCTGTGGTGGGGCCCTTGTGGTGAGGACATATAGTAGGGCCCCTGTGGGGTCTCTGTAGTGGGGCCCCTGAGGTGAGGACATATGGTAGGGCCCCTGTGGGGTCTCTGTAGTGGGGCCCCTGAGGTGAGGACATATTGTGGGGCCCCTGTGAGGTCTCTGTAGTGGGACCCCTGTGGTGAGGACATATAGTGGGGCCACTATGGTGAGGACATATAGTCGGGCCCCTGTGGGGTCTCTGTGGTGGGACCCTTGTGGTGAGGACATATAGTGGGGCCCCTATGGTGGGGCCCCTGTGGTGAGCACTGGCCTCTCTCTACCTTCCCTCCTCCTGGACAGGTCCTGTCCCTCACAGACTCCATATGGCGCTCAGGCCGGGAGAACATGAGGGAAGAGTTCTCCACCAATCAGCGCTCGATACCACGCCGCGTCCCACCAATCACGCAGCAGTAGCGCTCGGGCTGAGGCGATGGCCAGCTGAAGATTCCATCAATAGGCTCCGCCCATGCTCTGATTTTTGACCAATCGTGCACTCGGACCTGAGCATTCCAGCAATAAACACTGATCTCTGCCCAACAACCGCGCAGCTCCAACCTACAATGAGCCGCCGCTCTAAGTTTCTGGCCAATGACAGCGCGCCTACACTAGGGCTGAGGAAGGTCCCGCCTGAACATTCCACCAATCAGCTGCAGGGAAACGGCAGCCTTTCATCAGCGGGGATCTTGTAAGTTCCTACAGAATATCACCTCCGGATTCCAACCAATCAACAACCGAGCTAACCTATACCGCCCACCAATCCGTCCCCTGATGTCCAACCAATAGAAGGAAGAACTAAGGAACCGTCCAATCAGAGAAAAGCCTCAGGTCTGAAGCCTCGCCCACTGTACAGCCCTAGCGGCCAGAGGGGGGAAGGTTGGTGTGATGCACATATTAAGAGGAGGGGCCAGAGCGCGCAGGGGCGGGCCAGTGGTAGAGGGAGTGGCGCTGGCTGTGACCTGTGTGAGAAGCCTCTGCTGGAAGATGTCCTCTGAATTCCCTGCAACCCAGAGCCTGGAATCCTGGAGAAACCCCCATCATTGCAAAGGTCCCCCATAATATCAGAGTCCCCCCCATCACATCAGAGGCCCCCCCATCACATCAGAGGTCCCCCCATCACATCAGAGGTCTCCCCCATCATATCAGAGGTCCCCCCATCACATCAGAGTCCCCCCCATCACCCCAGAGGATACCCCCATCACATCAGAGGTCCCCCCATCACATCAGAGGTCCCCCCATCACATCAGAGTCCCCCTATCACATCAGAGGATCCCCCCATCACATCAGAGTTCTCCCCATCACATCAGAGATCCCCCATCACATCAGAGATCCCCCATCACATCAGAGTCCCCCCATCACATCAGAGTCCCCCCATCACATCAGAGGTCCCCCATCACATCAGAGTCCCCCTATCACATCAGAGGATCCCCCATCACATCAGAGGTCCCCCCCATCACCCCAGAGGATACCCCCATCATATCAGAGGTCCCCCATCACATCAGAGTCCCCCTATCACATCAGAGGATCCCCCCATCACATCAGAGTTCTCCCCATCACATCAGAGATCCCCCATCACATCAGAGATCCCCCATCACATCAGAGGTCCCCCATCACATCAGAGTTCTCCCCATCACATCAGAGACCCCTCATCACATCAGAGTTCTCCCCATCACATCAGAGATCCCCCATCACATCAGAGATCCCCCATCACATCAGAGTCCCCCCATCACATCAGAGTCCTCCCCCCCCATCACATCAGAGGTCCTCCCATCACATCAGACCCCCCCCATCACATCAGACCCCCCCCTATCACATCAAAGGTCCTCCCATCAAATCAGAGTCCCCCCATCACATCAGACCCCCCCATCACATCAGAGATCCTCCCATCACAGCAGAAGTCCCCCCATCACATCAGAGGATCCCCCATGACATCAGAGGATCTCCCCATCACATCAGAGTCCCCCCATCACATCAGAGACCCCTCCATCACATCAGAGTCCCCCCATCACATCAGAGACCCCCCCATCACATCAGAGACCCCCCATCACATCAGAGACCCTCCCATCACATCAGAGACCCCCCATCACATCAGAGTCCCCCCATCACATCAGAGGTCTTACCTTTAGGCTGGAATTCCACTTTAATGAATACACAGTTGCAATAATTTGTGTCTTTTATATTTACTCCGAGTATTCCTGTACAGTGCTATCCATCCATCCCTCCCTCCCTCCTTCCATCCATCCCTCCCTCCCTCCATGTCTCCATCCATCCCTCCCTCCCTCCTTCCATCCCTCCCTCCATGTCTCCATCCATCCCTCCATCCATCCATCCCTCCCTCCATCCCTTCATCCATCCCTCCCTCCATCCATCCGTCCATCCATCTATACAGTGAGGAACAGAAGTATTTGAACCCCCTGCGATTCTGCAAGTTCTCCCACTTCTCCATCATGGAGGGTCTGACATTCACATTGCAGGGGATTCCCACTCTGAGGACAGAATTCAGGAGATCACATTGTATGATTTGTAAAGAATGTATTTGTCTCGCACGGCTGAACAGAAGTATTTGAACACCTGAGAAGCAGCAAGAATTCTGCCTCTCAAAGACCTGTTACTGCGCCTTTACAAAGCCCCCCTCTACTCCACTCATTCATCTCACTTAGTAGCCCCTGTCTGAGCTCTTTATAGACTCCTGTCCACCCCACAGTCAGTCAGACGCCAACTACTACCATGGGCAAGACCAAAGAGCTGTCCAAAGACAACAGAGACAAAATTGTGGACCTCCACAAGGCTGGAAAGGGCTACGGGGCAATTGCCAAGCAGCTTGGTGAACATAGATCAACTGTTGGAGCAATTGTTAGAAAATGGAAGAGGCTAAAGACGACTGTCAGTCTCCCTCGGACTGGGGCTCCATGCAAGATGTCACCTCGTGGGGTATCACTGATGAGAAGAAAGGTGAGGAATCAGCCCAGAACTACAAGGGAGGAGCTGGTCAATGACATGAAGAGAGCTGGGACCACAGTTTCACAGGTCACTGTAGGTAGAACACTACGCCGTCATGGTTTCCAATCATGCATTGCATGGAAGGTTGCCCTGCTCAAGTCATCACATGTCCAGGCCCGTCTGAAGGTTCCCCTGCTCCAGTCATCACATGTCCAGGCCCGTCTGAAGGTTCCCCTGCTCCAGTCATCACATGTCCAGGCCCGTCTGAAGGTTCCCCTGCTCAAGTCATCACATGTCCAGGCCCGTCTGAAGGTTCCCCTGCTCATGTCATCACATGTCCAGGCCCGTCTGAAGGTTCCCCTGCTCAAGTCATCACATGTCCAGGCCCGTCTGAAGGTTCCCCTGCTCATGTCATCACATGTCCAGGCCCATCTGAAGGTTGCCAATGACCATCTGGATGATCCAGAGGAGGCATGGGAGGAAGTCATGTGGTCAGAGGAGACCAAAGGAGAACTTTTTGGTCTAAACTTCACTCGTCGTGTTTGGAGGAAAAAGAAGGATGAGTTGCATCCCAAGAACACCATCCCTACTGTGAAGCATGGGGGTGGTAACATCATGCTTTGGGGGTGCTTTTCTGCGAAGGGGACAGGACGACTGCACTGTATTAAGGAGAGGATGAATGGGGCCATTTATGGTGAGATTTTCAGCAACAACCTCCTTCCCTCAGTCAGAGCATTGAAGACGGGTCGTGGCTGGGCCTTCCAACATGACAACGACCCGAAGCACACAGCCAGGAGAACCAAGGAGTGGCCCCGTAAGAAGCATATCAAGGTTCTGGAGTGGCCTAGCCAGTCTCCACACCTAAATCCAATAGAACATCTTTGGAGGGAGCTGAAACTCCGTGTTGCTCAGCGACAGCCCCGAAACCTGACAGATCTAGAGGAGATCGGTGTGGAGGAGTCGGCCAAAATCCCTGTTGCAGTGCAAACCTGGCCAAGGACTACAGGAAACGTCTGACCTCTGTAATTGCAGACAAAGGCTTCTGTACCAAATATTAACACGGATCTTCTCAGGGGTCCAAATACTTCTGCGAGACAAATACATTCTTTACAAATCATACAATGTGATTTCCTGAATTCTGTCCTCAGAGTGGGAATCCCCTGCAATGTGAATGTCAGACCCTCCATGATGGAGAAGTGGGAGAACATGCAGAATCGCAGGGGGTTCAAATACTTCTGTTCCTCACTGTGTGTATCCATCCATCTCTGTATCTATCTATCTATCTATCTATCTATCATCTATCTATCTATCTATCTATCTATCTATTTATCTACAGTTGCAAGAAAAAGTATGTGAACTCCTTGGGATTACGTGGAGTTTTGCATGAATTGGGCATAAAATGTGCTTTGAACGTCATCTAAGTCACAACAATAGAAGAACACAGTCTGCTGAACATAATACTACACAAACATTAGATGTTGCCATGGTTTAATTGCACATAACATGTAAACATTCACAGTGCAGGGAGGAAAAAGTATGTGAGGCCCTAGCTTAATGACTTCTCCCAGAGCTAATTGGAGCCAGGAGTGAGCCAACCTTGACTCCAATCAGTGTGATGATATTGGATGTGTTGCTGACACCTGTTTTGGGTTTACTGGTTTCAAGAAGCACTGTCTGATGTGAACCATGCCTCGCAGAAAAGAGCTCTCAGAAGACCTACCATCAAGAATTGTTGACTTGCATGAAGCTGCAAAGGGTTACAAAAGTATCTCCTTGAGCCTTGATGTTCATGTGTCCACGGTAAGACAGACTGTCTACAAATGGAGAAAGTTTAGCACTGTTGCTACTCTCCCTAGGCGTGGTCGTCCTGTAAAAATGACTGCAAGAGCCCAGCGCAGAATGCTGCATGAGGTAAAGAAGAATCCCAGAGTGTCAGCTAAAGACCTACAGAAATCTCTGGCACATGCTAACATTTTTGTTGACACATCTACAATAAGGAAAACATTAAAGAAGAATGGAATACATGGGAGGACACCACGGAGGAAGCCATTGCTGTCCAAAAAGAAGATTGCAGCACGTTTGAAGTTTGCAAAAGAGCACCTGGATGTTCCACAGCACTACTGGCAAAATATACTGTGGACAGATGAAACCAAGATGGAGTTGTTTGGGAAGAACACACAACACTATGTGTGGAGAAAAAAAGGCCCAGCACACCAACATCAAAACCTCATCCCCACTGTGAAACATGGCGGAGGGAGCATCATGGTTTGGGGCTGCTTTGCTGCCTCAGGGCTGGACGGATTGTTGTCATTGATGGGAAAATGAATTCCAGAGTTTATCAAGACATTTTGCAGTAAAACGTACGACCATCTGTCAGCCAACTGAAGCTCCGCAGAGGATGGGTGATGCAACAGGACAATGACCCAAAGCATACAAGTCATTCAACAAAACAATGGCTGCAACAGCACAGAATACGCCTTCTGGAGTGGCCCAGTCAGAGTCCTGACCTCAACCCCATTGAAATGCTGTGGCAGGACCTTAAGAGAGTGATTCACACCAGACATCCCAAGAATATTGCTACACTGAAACAGTTTTGTGAAGAGGAGTGGTCCAAAATGACTCCAGATCGTTGTGCAGGTCTGATCTGCAACTACAGGAAACGTTTGGTTGAGGTTATTGCTGCCAAAGGAGGGTCAACCAGTTATTAAGTCCAAAGGTTCACACACTTTTTCCTCCCTGCACTGTGAATGTTTACATGTTATGTGCAATTAAACCATGGCAACATCTAATGTTTGTGTAGTATTATGTTCAGCAGACTGTGTTCTTCTATTGTTGTGACTTAGATGATGTTCAGAGCACATTTTATGCCCAATTCATGCAAAACTCCACGTAATCCCAAGGGGTTCACATACTTTTTCTTGCAACTGTATCTATCTATCTATCTATCTATCTATCTATCTATCTATCTATTATCTATCTATCATCTATCTATCTATCTATCTATCTATTATCTATCTATTATCTATTATCTATCTATCTATAATCTATCTATCTATCTATCTATCTATTATCTATCTATCTATCTATAATCTATCTATCTATCTATCTATTATCTATCTATCTATCTCTCTCTATCTATCTATTATCTATCTATTTATCTATCTATCTATCTATCTATCTATCTATCTATCTATCTATCTATCTATATATTATCTATTAATCTATCTATCTATCTATCTATATATTATCTATTATCTATCTATTATCTATCTATCTATCTATCTATCTATCTATCTATCTATCTATCTATTATCTATCTATCTATCTATCCCTCCATCTATATATTATCTATCTCTCCTTTACAGATGATGATTAGTGAATGATCTCAGAGTTTCCATTTTCTTTCATAGATTATAGGAAGACAAATCATTTGCTCTTTTTTTTCACATTACATATAATGTCCAGGTGAAGGAGATCGGAGTTACCAGCAGGGGGCGGTATGTGGTGGTGATATTACTCAGTGGGCAGCAGATGGCGCCATGACCTTCTCTTTATACTGCAATGAACAGGACTTGCTGCCTCATCAGCTGTTTTACTATGTAATCATCTTCTACACATCAGAAGACACGGATCTTCTTTTTCTTAATTTTTCAGTTTGAAGTTTTTCTTCTTATAAATCACACATTCACTTATTTGTTGTCAAACTAGAACTGTTATATGTGCCAAATACCACACACTATATTGCCCCAAGTATTGGGCCCACCCTCCATATCATGTGATTCAGGTGTCCCAATCCCCTCCATATCATGTGATTCAGGTGTCCCAATCCCCTCCATATCATGTGATTCAGGTGTCCCAATCCCCTCCATATCATGTGATTCAGGTGTCCCAATCCCCTCCCAATCATGTGATTCAGGTGTCCCAATCCCCTCCATATCATGTGATTCAGGTGTCCCAATCCCCTCCATATCATGTGAGTCAGGTGTCCCAATCCCCTCCCAATCATGTGATTCAGGTGTTCCAATCCCCTCCATATCATGTGATTCAGGTGTTCCAATCCCCTCCATATCATGTGATTCAGGTGTTCCAATCCCCTCCCAATCATGTGATTCAGGTGTTCCAATCCCCTCCATATCATGTGATTCAGGTGTTCCAATCCCCTCCATATCATGTGATTCAGGTGTTCCAATCCCCTCCATATCATGTGATTCAGGTGTTCCAATCCCCTCCCAATCATGTGATTCAGGTGCTCCAATCCCCTCCATATCATGTGATTCAGGTGTTCCAATCCCCTCCATGGACACAGGTGTATACAATCAAGCCCCTAGGCATGCAGACGGCTTCTACAAACATTGGTGAAAGAATGGGTCGCTCTCAGGAGCTCAGTGACTCCAAGCGTGGTCCCGTGATAGGTGGCCACCTGGGCAATAAGTCCATCCATGACATTTCCTGGCTACTAAATATTCCACGCTCAACTGTTAGTGGGATTATAACAAAGTGGAAGCAACTGGGAACAACAGCCACTCAGCCACCAAGTGGTAGGCCACGTCACATGACAGGGCGAGGTCAGCGCATGCTGAAGCGTACAGTGCGCAGAAGTCACCAACTGTCTGCAGAGTCAATAGCTAAAGACCTCCAAACTTGGTGTGGCCTTCAGATGAGCCCAACAACAGTGCGTAGAGAGCTTCATGGAATGGGTTTCCATGGCCGAGCAGCTGCATCCAAGCCTTCCATCACCAAGTGCAATGCAAAGCGTTGGATGCCGTGGTGTAAAGCACGCCACCACTGGACTCTAGAGCAGGGGAGACGTGTTCTCTGGAGTGAACAATCACGCTTCCCTATCTGGAAATCCAATGGACATGTCTGGGTTTGGCGGTTGCCAGGAGAACGGTACTTGCCTGACTGCATTGTGCCAAGTGTAAAGTTTGGTGGAGGGGGGATTATGGTGTGGGGTTGTTTTTCAGGGGTTGGGCTTGGCCCCCTAGTTCCAGTGAAGGGAACTCTTAAGGTGACATTTTGGACAATTTCCTGCTCCCAACATTGTGGGAAGAGTTTGGGGATGGCCCCTTCCTGTTCCAACATGACTGCCCCCCAGTGCACAAAGCAAGGTCCATAAAGACATGGAGGAGCCAGTTTGGGGTGGAGGAACTTGACTGTCCTCCACAGAGTCCTGACCTCAACCCCATAGAACACCTTTGGGATGAATTAGAGCGGAGACTGCGAGCCAGGCCCCCTCCCCCGACATCAGTGCCTGACCTGACAAATGTGCTTCTGGAAGAATGGTCCAACCTTCCCATAGACACCCTCCTAAACCTTGTGGACGGCCTTCCCAGAAGAGTTGAAGCTGTTATAGCTGCAAAGGGCGGGGCCAACTCAATATTGAACCCTACGGACTAAGACTGGGGGGCCATTAAAGGTCATGTGTGTGGAAAGGGCGGGGCCAACTGTCAAGGTCCTACCTTTTCCCTGAAGTTTTGTTACTCCATGTGCTGGCGTCTATCTTGGATTCTGCTGAGCATGGTGGGAATCCTTTTATGCCTTCAGGTCTCTGAGGTCCATCCCCCAGAGGGGTGTGGCTGAGTACATATAAGCCTGTGATCTGCACATGCTCTTTGCACTTGTGTCTTGTGTCTTTGTCTTGCTACAGCTCTGTGTATACTCTCGTGACTCTTCTGGTATTCTGACTCGGCTTGTGACTAAGACCATTCTCTGTGTTTTCCTTCGATCTGACCTTCCGTTGCTGAACCCGGCCCGTGACCTGTGATTCTCTGTCTACTGTTCTGTACCGTTTTGTCCCGTTGTTGTCGACCCGGCTTGCCTGACTACGCTATTGTCATTCTCACCAGCTACACACCATTGGCGGCGTGCATTACCGCAGCCGGGGTGTCTCGGGGGCCGTGACCTGGTACCTGGCTGCGTCAAGTCCATCCCCACCATCAGGGGCCCTGGTGAAGGGCAGCCTGGGACTTAGACTCCGCGCCCTGAGGGACTTCGGTCTGTTGGTGGTGGTTGTCGTCAGCCAGTGCGTTACCCTGCCACTAGGCCTACCTGTCCGTTCCACAGCCCTGCCCTGACACCAACTCAATATTGAACCCTACGGACTGAGACTGGGGGGGCATTAAAGGTCATGTGCGGGGGAAAGGGTGGGGCCAACTCAATATTGAATCCTATGGACTGAGACTGGGGGGCCATTAAAGGTCATGTGCGTGGAAAGGGGCGGGGCCAACTCAATATTGAACGCTACGGACTAAGACTGGGGGGCCATTAAAGGTCATGTGTGTGGAAAGGGGCGGGGCCAACTCAATATTGAACCCTACGGACTAAGACTGGGGGGCCATTAAAGGTCATGTGCGGGGGAAAGGGCGGGGCCAACTCAATATTGAATCCTACGGACTAAGACTGGGGGGCCATTAAAGGTCATGTGCGGGGGAAAGGGCGGGGCCAACTCAATATTGAACCCTACGGACTAAGACTGGGAGGCCATTAAAGGTCATGTGTGTGGGAAGGCCAGCTGACCAATACTTGGGGCAATACAGTGTATATATATATATGAGGAGCATTTACAATTAAACATTTTCTATTTTTATTTTTAAAGCAAAGCAGCATTGTCTGCATGGGGTCTGTGTGATGTCTGCATGATGTCTGCATGATGTCTGCATGGGGTCTGTGTGATGTATGCGTGATGTCTGCATGGGGTCTGTGTGATGTATGCATAATGTCTGCATGGGGTCTGTGTGATGTATGTGCAATGTTTGCATGGGGTCTGTGTGATGTATGCGCAATGTCTGCATGGGGTCTGTATGATGTATATGTGATGTCTGCATGGGGTCTGTGTGATGTATACGCGATGTCTGCATGGGGTCTGTGTGATGTATGCGCAATGTCTGCATGGGGTCTGTATGATGTATATGTGATGTCTGCATGGGGTCTGTGTGATGTATACGCGATGTCTGCATGGGGTCTGTGAGATGTCTGTGTAGTACACAGGGGCTGAATGTGAGGCGGCATTGTTCATTTGTCCCGTGTGTACAGCGGCCGGGCCGATTTTGGTTGAAGGGGGATGACCAAAAAAGGTCTGCTCAGCCAGCATGTGATCAGCGCTCTCAGCCAATGGCTGACTGGTGTGTTCATGTGGGGGTGGGGCATCCCCATCAGCACTCAATAGATTGTACAGCGGCTCCTCCTGAGCTCTTGCTTTTGGTTCGGCCCGCTGGGTGAATGAAAAAAATGCCCGTGTGTGCCAAGATTCAATGATGTCTGTGCGATGTCTCTCTCTGGCCTCTTCCACCAGCCATAATCTGCATAGAGAAGAACAGAGGGCCTAAAACAAAGTATGCCATAAAAATGGAAAGGTTTTATCGAAAAATAGCATTAGTACATTGATGGGGGGGAGGGGGGAGGGGAGGAGCCAGGGAAGGCAAAATATAAGCCGCTAATGTCCGGAGAGATACTGTAGTAGTTCTGTGTATTCTGGGCTCGTCCTGCCACTTCACACATTAAAGCGTCTACATGAAGCTCAGCAGATGCCCCGTGTGAAATGATTTTCTATTTGTTTTAAAGGGGCCCAGTAGTACCCCCACTCTGCAGATTCCCAGCTCAATAGTAACCCCCAGCTCTGCTGAACCCCAGCTCAGTAGTACTCCCAGCTCTGCTGATCCCCAGCTCAGTAGTAACCCCCAGCTCTGCTGATCCCCAGCTCAGTAGTAACCCCCAGCTCTGCTGATCCCCAGCTCAGTAGTAACCCCCAGCTCTGCTGATCCCCAGCTCAGTAGTAACCCCCAGCTCTGCTGATCCCCAGCTCAGTAGTAACCCCCACCTCTGCTGATTCCCCACTCAGTAGTACCCCCACCTCTGCTGATCCCCCACTCAGTAGTACCCCCACCTCTGCTGATCCCCCACTCAGTAGTACCCCCAGCTCTGCTGATCCCCCACTCAGTAGTAACCCCAGCTCTGCTGATCTCCCACTCAGTAGTAACCCCAGCTCTGCTGATCCCTCACTCAGTAGTAACCCCCAGCTCTGCTGACCCCCCACTCAGTACTACTCCCAGCTCTGCTGATCCTCCGCTCAGTAGTAACCCCCAGCTCTGCTGATCCCCAGCTCAGTAGTAACCCCCAGCTCTGCTGATCCCCCACTCAGTAGTAACCCCCAGCTCTGCTGATCCCTCACTCAGTAGTAACCCCCAGCTCTGCTGATCCCCCACTCAGTAGTAACCCCCAGCTCTGCTGATCCCCCACTCAGTAGTAACCCCCACCTCTGCTGATCCCCCACTCAGTAGTAACCCCAACCTCTGCTGATCCCTCATTCAGTAGTAACCCCCAGCTCTGCTGATCCCCCACTCAGTAGTAACCCCCAGCTCTGCTGATCCCCCACTCAGTAGTAACCCCCACCTCTGCTGATCCCCCACTCAGTAGTAACCCCCAGCTCTGCTGATCCCCAGCTCAGTAGTAACCCCCAGCTCTGCTGATCCCCCACTCAGTAGTACCCCCACCTCTGCTGATTCCCCACTCAGTAGTACCCCCAGCTCTGCTGATCCTCCACTCAGTAGTACCCCCAGCTCTGCTGATCCCCAACTCAGTAGCAACCCCCACCTCTGCTGATCCCTCACTCAGTAGTAACCCCCAGCTCTGCTGATCCCCCACTCAGTAGTACCCCCACCTCTGCTGATCCCCCACTCAGTAGTAACCTCCACCTCTGCTGATCCCCCGCTCAATAGTACCCCCAGCTCTGCTGATCCTCCACTCAATAGTACCCCCAGCTCTGCTGATCCCCCGCTCAATAGTACCCCCAGCTCTGCTGATCCCCCACTCAATAGTACCCCCAGCTCTGCTGATCCCACACTTGGTAGCAGTGGTGTATTTTGGTTTTGTGCTTCCCTAGGCAAGATTAAAATCGGGCACCCCCCATCTAAATGTGCCCCTCCCTTTGCTGTTTAAGATCCACCTCTTCAGGACAGGAGCATGATGGAGGGCAGTGTGACATGGGGGGGTGTCGCGGGACAGGAGGGAGGCAGCATGATGGGGGGCCGCAGGACAGGAAGGGGGAAGTGGGATAGGAGGGGGACAGCATGACGGGGGATATCAGGACAGGAGTAGGCCATTGGGACAGGCAGATGGGGGGCAGCGTGATGGGGCATGGGAAAGCATAAGGGCAGCGGGACAGGTGAGCGGCAGCATGATGGGGGGCAGTGTGACGAATGGGGGGCAATGGGATGGGGGAGGGAAGTAGAACAGGTGGGGGGCAGTGTGTCGGGGGGACAGTGAGACAGGAGTGGGGAAGCGCCAGTCCTCCAAGCACTTACCTGTCCAGCAGGGGCTCCTCCAGATGGTGTCAGCATCACTCAAGGAGGGGCTCCTGTGTCCCATCTTCCCCAGGATCTCCGGTGGCGGCTGCAAAAGAGTGGGGGGCTCCTCCACCCTGACCTCGCCCTCTTTTTCTTCCTCCTCCGCGGCACCTCCTGGTTATCCTGCACATCCCGGCACACTGACAGCAGGCGCTGACCTCACGCATTCCGAGAGCACACAGGGGATCTGCCCACCACTCCGCTCTCCTCTACAGCCGGTCCCTTGGCCCGGGTTACCCTCCTTGTGTGTCGGCTTGTCTTGGCTGTACCCTCACCCATGGCGGCCCTGCACACACAGTGTCCCTTCTGCCGAGGGGGGGTGCTGCTTAAACTGCCACCCTAAGCAAACGCCTTGTTTTCCTCGTGGCATATATGCCCCTGCTTGGTAGTACCCCCAGCTTTACTGATGCCCACTCAGTAGTAACCGCCAGCTCTGCTGATCCCACTCAGTATTCCCATCTCTGGTGATCTCCCACTCAGTGGTAACCCCAGCTCTACTGACCCTCCCACTCAGTAGTACCCCCAGCTTTACTGATCCCCTACTCAATAGTAACCCCCAGCACTATTGATCCCCCATGCAGTAGTAACCTCCAACAATATTATTCCCCCTCTCAGTAGTAACCCCAGCTCTATTATTCCCCCACTCAGTAGTAACCCCAGCTCTATTATTCCCCCACTCAGTAGTAACCCCAGCTCTACTGATCCCCCCACTCAGTAGTACCCCTAGCTTTACTGATCCCCTACTCAATAGTAACCCCCAGCACTATTGATCCCCCATGCAGTAGTACCCCCAGCTCTGTTGTTCCCCTGCTCAGTAGTATCCCCAGCTCTGCTGATCCCCCATTCAGTATTAACCCCCATCTCTGATGATCTTCCTCTCAGTAGTAACCCCCAGCTCTGCTGACCCCTCCACTCAGTAGTACCCCCAGTTTTACTGATCCCCCACTCAGTAATAACCCTCAGCTCTATTGATCCCCTGCTCAGTAGTACCCCCACTCAGTAGTAACCCCCAGCTCTGCTGATCCCCCACTTAGTAGAAAACCCCAACTCTGCTGATCCCCCACTCAGTATTATCCCCAGCTCTACTGACCCCCCACTCAGTAGTACCCCCAGCTTTACTGATCCCCTACTCAGTAGTAACACCCAGCACTATTGATCCTGCATGCAGTAGTACCCCCAGTTCTATTGTTCCCCTGCTCAGTAGTACCCCCAGCTCTGCTGATCCCTCGCTTAGTATTAACCCCCATCTCTGATGATCTTCCACTCAGTAGTAACCCCCTGCTCTGCTGATCCCCCACTTAGTAGTACCCATTCAGCACTGAAACCTCATTCAGCAGATCCCCTGCTCAGTAGTAACCCCCAGCTCTGCTGATCCCCAACTCAGTAGTAACCCCCCCGCTCTGCTGATCCTCCACTCATTAGTAACCCCAGCTCAACTGACCCCCCACTCAGTACCCCAGTTTTACTGATCCCCCACTCAGTAGTAACCCCCAGCTCTGTTGATCCCCTGCTCAGTAGTACCCCCAGCTCTGCTAATCCCCCACTCAGTAATAACCCCCAGCTCTGCTGATTGCTGATCCCCCACTTAGTATTAACCCCCATCTCTGGTGATCTCCCACTCAGTAGTAACCCCAGCTCAACTGACCCCCCCCCCACTCAGTACCCCAGTTTTACTGATCACCCACTCAGTAGTAACCCCCAGCTCTGCTGATCCCCCACTCAGTAGTAACCCCCAGCTCTATTGATCCCCCATGCAGTAGTACCCCCCAGCTCTACTATTCCCTTGCTCAGTAATACCCCCAGCTCTGCTGATCCCCCACTCAGTAATATCCCCCAGCTCTGCTGATCCCCCACTTGGTAACCCAAGCTCTACTGACCCCCCCACTCATTAGTACCCCCAGCTTTACTGATCCCCCACCCAGTAGTACTCCCCCCCCCCCCAGCTCTACTGCTCCCTAGTCCGGATCCCGCTCACCTTCTTGCTGCTCCACACTGCACACCAGATGTGCCGTCTGCACCAGACACTCCCAGAATATATACGCATAAACCAGAAGTGTCTTTCACTGACGTCTTTCTTGTTTACTTGTTGATCTCCCAGTGCATCCTGGGATATCTCATACCTGCAATACCACCAAAACAAAGTGAAGCTAAAGATGAATAAAATCCCCTCAAAACCTGCAGATGCTGTTGGCGAGTGTTGTCATAGACTTCTATGGAGCCTTTGGAGACACTTTGGAGCACTAAGAAAGCAACATGGGGTGTACGTTTTGAAGACTTTCAGTAGTCTGCAGACCAATCACACATGACATAGACGTGTGGCATTTCCTGTTGCCATGCGCATAGTGAACTTTCTACACACTGCGCATGCGCGGCCTGAAGAAACAAGGCGACACTACCTCCTATGGTACGCTCCTTGGGGCGCTGTTTCCAACAGCTTCTCCATCCCGCATTATTGTAAGGACTAGCGCCCTCTAGTCACTTGGAGGTTTTGTCCCGTGCTCTTTGAACTAAAAGGGAGCCCCGGCGGGTAGGTAGGACGACCATGCTGGAGCCATATAGGACAACATAGCATGCTTTTTGGAGAATTTCCACGTTAAAGGGAAAATACAGTCAGGTCCATAAATATTGGGACATGGACACAATTCTAACATTTTTGGCTCTATACACCACAATGGATTTGAAATGAAACGAACAAGATGTGCTTTAACTGCAGACTGTCAGCTTTAATTTGAGGGTATTGACATCCAAATCAGGTGAATGTTGTAGGAATGACAACAGTTTGCATATGTGCCTCCCACTTGTTAAGGGACCAAAAGTAATGGGACAGAATAATAATCATAAATCGAACTTTCACTTTTTAATACTTGGTTACAAATCCTTTGCAGTCAATGACAGCCTGAAGTGTGGAACGCATAGACATCACCAGACGCTGGGTGTCATCCCTGGTGATGCTCTGCCAGGCCTTTACTACAACTGTCTTCAGTTCCTGCTTGTTCTTGGGGCATTTTCCCTTCAGTTTTGTCTTCAGCAAGTGAAATGCTCAATCGGATTCAGGTCAGGTGATTGGCCATTGCAGAACATTCCACTTCTTTGGCTGCTTTTGCAGTCTGATTTGGGTCATTGTCCATCTGCACTGTGAAGCGTCCAATGAGTTGTGAAGCATTTGGCTGAATATGAGCCGATATTATATTCCCGAAACACTTCACAATTCATCCGGCTGCTTCTGTCAGCAGTCACATCATCAATAAATACAAGAGAAGCAGTTCCATTGGCAGCCATACATGCCCACGCCATGACACTACCACCACCATGATCACTGATGAGGTGGTATGCTGAGGACCATGAGCAGTTCCTTCTCCATACTCTTCTCTTCCCATCACTCTGGTACAAGTTGATGTCGGTCTCATCTGTCCATAGGATGTTGTTCCAGAACTGTGAAGGCTTTTTTACATGTCGTTTGGCAAACTCTAATCTGGCCTTCCTGTTTTTGAGGCTCACCAATGGTTTCCATCTTGTGGTGAACCCTCTGTATTCACTCTGGTGAAGTCTTCTCTTGATTGGTGACTTTGACACACATACACCTACCTCCTGGAGAGTGTTCTTGATCTGCCAACTGTTGTGAAGGGTGTTTTCTTCACCAGGGAAAGAATTCTTCGCTCATCCACCACAGTTGTTTTCCGTGGTCTTCCGGGTCTTTTGGTGTTGCTGAGCTCACCGGTGCGTTCCTTCTTTTTAAGAATGTTCCAAACAGTTGTTTTGGCCACGCCTAATGTTTTTGCTATCTCTCTGATGGGTTTGTTTTGTTTTTTCAGCCTAATGATGGCTTCACTGATAGTGACAGCTCTTTGGATCTCATCTTGAGAGTTGACAGCAACAGATTCCAAATGCAAATAGCAGACTTGAAATGAACTCTGGACCTTTTATCTGCTCATTGTAATTGGGATAATGAGGGAATAACACACACCTGGCCATGGAACAGCTGAGAAGCCAATTGTCCCATTACTTTTGGTCCCTTAACAAGGGGGAGGCACATATGCAAACTGTTGTATTTCCTACACCGTTCACCCGATTTGAATGTAAATACCTTCAAATTAAAGCTGACAGTCTGCAGTTAAAGCACATCTTGTTCTTTTCATTTCAAATCCATTGTGGTGTATAGAGCCAAAAATGTTAGAAATGTGTCCATGTCCCAATATTTATGGACCTGACTGTATAGCAGTTTAGTAGATTTTCTTTATTATAATTAGGTTGATATGAAATAATGTGTATTATGCAGTCTTCTATATCTCCTGCAGGTGGTGCTCTTGGCTCCTTTTCACAGGTGTAGCAATGAGTCACCCCCAGTTATGCTGAAAGATGCCGTTTTAATCAATAATTCGTCAGAGCAACGAATCCTCTCATTGTAAACGAGTTTGCCATTTCAATCACCCAAATGCAGTCTCTTTTACTCTCCCTTTAGATAATTCATCGCACTCTGGAATCCTTTCTTGTGGATTGCTTATTTGTGATTTAAAAAACTGTAGCTACAGGTAAATAGCCCCGCTGTTGGTGTCAGTGGGAGGAATAGTGCCCCATCATTGGTGTCAGTGGGAGGAATAGTGCCCCATCATTGGTGTCAGTGGGAGGAATAGTGCCCCATCATTGGTGTCAATGGGAGGAATAGTGTCCCATCGTTGGTGTCAGTGGGAGGAATAGTGCCCCATCATTGGTGTCAGTGGAAGGAATAGTGCCCCATCGTTGGTGTCAGTGGGAGGAATAGTGCCCCATCATTGGTGTCAGTGGGAGGAATAGTGCCCCATCATTGGTGCCAGTGGTAGGAATAGTGTCCCATCATTGGTGTCAGTGGGAGGAATAGTGCCCCATCATTGGTATCAGTGGGAGGAATAGTGCTCCATCATTGGTGTCAGTGGGAGGAATAGTGCCCCATCATTGGTATCAGTGGGAGGAATAGTGCTCCATCATGGGTGTCAGTGGGAGGAATAGTGTCCCATCATTGGTATCAGTGGGAGGAATAGTGCCCCATCATGGGTGTCAGTGGGAGGAATAGTGCCCCATCATTGGTATCAGTGGGAGGAATAGTGCTCCATCATTGGTGTCAGTGGGAGGAATAGTGCCCCATCATTGGTGTCAGTGGGAGGAATAGTGCCCCATCATTGGTATCAGTGGGAGGAATAGTGCCCCATCATTGGTGTCAGTGGGAGGAATAGTGCCCCATCATTGGTGTCAGTGGGAGGAATAGTGCCCCATCATTGGTGTCAGTGGGAGGAATAGTGCCCCATCATTGGTGTCAGTGGGAGGAATAGTGCCCCATCATTGGTGTCAGTGGAATAGTGCCCCATCATTGGTGTCAATGGCAGGAATAGTGCCCCATCATTGGTGTCAGTGGGAGCAATAGTGTCCCATCATTGGTGTCAGTGGAATAGTGCCCCATCATTGGTGTCAATGGCAGGAATAGTGCCCCATCATTGGTGTCAGTGGGAGGAATAGTGCCCCATCATTGGTATCAGTGGGAGGAATAGTGCCCCATCATTGGTATCAGTGGGAGGAATAGTGCCCCATCATTGGTGTCAGTGGGAGCAATAGTGCCCCATCACTGGTGGCAGTGGGAGGAATAGTGCCCAATCATTGGTGTCAGTGGGAGGAATAAGGCTCCGTCCTTGTCAGTGGGAAGAATAGTGCTCCATCATTGGTGTCAGTGGGAGGAATAGTGTCCCATCATTGGTGTCAGTGGGAGGAATAGTGCCCCATCATTGGTATCGGTGGTAGGAATAGTGTCCCATCATTGGTATCACTGGGAGGAATAGTGCCCCATCATTGGTGTCAGTGGGAGGAATAGTGCCCCATCATTGGTGTCAGTGGTAGGAATAGTGTCCCATCATTGGTATCAGTGGGAGGAATAGTGCCCCATCATTGGTGTCAGTGGGAGGAATAGTGCCCCATCATTGGTGTCAGTGGGAGGAATAGTGCCCCATCATTGGTGTCAGTGGGAGGAATAGTGCCCCATCATGGGTGTCAGTGGGAGGAATAGTGCCCTATAATTGGTGTCAGTGGGAGGAATAGTGCCCCATCATTGGTATCAGTGGGAGGAATAGTGCTCCATCATTGGTGTCAGTGGGAAAAATAGTGCTCCATCATTGGTGTCAGTGGGAGGAATAGTGCCCCATCATTGGTATCAGTGGGAAAAATAGTGCTCCATCATTGGTGTCAGTGGGAGGAATAGTGCCCCATCATTGGTATCAGTGGGAGGAATAGTGCTCCATCATGGGTGTCAGTGGGAGGAATAGTGTCCCATCATTGGTATCAGTGGGAGGAATAGTGCCCCATCATGGGTGTCAGTGGGAGGAATAGTGCCCCATCATTGGTGTCAGTGGGAGGAATAGTGCCCCATCATTGGTGTCAGTGGGAGGAATAGTGCCCCATCATTGGTGTCAGTGGGAGGAATAGTGCCCCATCAATGGTGTCAGTGGGAGGAATAGTGCCCCATCATTGGTGTCAGTGGGAGGAATAGTGCCCCATCACTGGTGTCAGTGGGAGGAATAGCGCCCCATCATTGGTGTCAGTGGGAGGAATAAGGCTCCGTCCTTGTCAGTGGGAGGAATAGTGCCCCATCATTGGTGTCAGTGGGAGCAATAGTGTCCCATCATTGGTGTCAGTGGAATAGTGCCCCATCATTGGTGTCAATGGGAGGAATAGTGCCCCATTATTGGTATCAGTGGAATAGTGCCCCATCATTGGTGTCAGTGGGAGGAATAGTGCCCCATCATTGGTATCAGTGGGAGGAATAGTGCCCCATCATTGGTATCAGTGGGAGGAATAGTGCCCCATCATTGGTGTCAGTGGGAGCAATAGTGCCCCATCACTGGTGGCAGTGGGAGGAATAGTGCCCCATCATTGGTGTCAGTGGGAGGAATAAGGCTCCGTCCTTGTCAGTGGGAAGAATAGTGCTCCATCATTGGTGTCAGTGGGAGGAATAGTGTCCCATCATTGGTGTCAGTGGGAGGAATAGTGCCCCATCATTGGTATCGGTGGGAGGAATAGTGTCCCATCATTGGTGTCGGTGGGAGGAATAGTGTCCCATCATTGGTGTCAGTGGTAGGAATAGTGTCCCATCATTGGTATCAGTGGGAGGAATAGTGCCCCATCATTGGTGTCAGTGGGAGGAATAGTGCCCCATCATTGGTGTCAGTGGGAGGAATAGTGCCCCATCATGGGTGTCAGTGGGAGGAATAGTGCCCTATAATTGGTGTCAGTGGGAGGAATAGTGCCCCGTCATTGGTGTCAGTGGGAGGAATAGTGCCCCATCATGGGTGTCAGTGGGAGGAATAGTGCCCCATCATTGGTGTCAGTGGGAGGAATAGTGCCCCATCACTGGTGTCAGTGGGAGGAATAGTGTCCCTTCATTGGTGTCAGTGGGAGGAATAGTGCCCCATCATTGGTGTCAGTGGGAGGAATAGTGCCCCATCATTGGTGTCAGTGGGAGGAATAGTGTCCCATCATTGGTATCAGTGGAATAGTGCCCCATCATTGGTGTCAGTGGGAGGAATAGTGCCCCTATCATTGGTGTCAGTGGGAGGAATAGTGCCCCATCATTGGTGTCAGTGGGAGGAATAGTGCCCCATCATTGGTGTCAGTGGGAGGAATAGTGCCCCATCATTGGTATCAGTGGGAGGAATAGTGCCCCATCATTGGTGTCAGTGGGAGGAATAGTGCCCCATCACTGGTGTCAGTGGGAGGAATAGTGTCCCATTTTTGGTATCAATGGAAGGAATAGTGCCCCATCATTGGTGTCAGTGGGAGGAATAGTGTCCCATCATTGGTGTCAGTGGGAGGAATAGTGTCCCATCATTGGTGTCAGTGGGAGGAATAGTGCCCCATCATTGGTGTCAGTGGGAGGAATAGTGCCCCATCTTTGGTATCAATGGATGGAATAGTGCCCCATCATTGGTGTCAGTGGGAGGAATAGTGTCCCATCATTGGTGTCAGTGGGAGGAATAGTGCCCCATCATTGGTGTCGGTGGGAGGAATAGTGTCCCATCATTGGTGTCGGTGGGAGGAATAGTGTACCATGATTGGTGTCGGTGGGAGGAATAGTGTCCCATCATTGGTGTCGGTGGGAGGAATAGTGTCCCATCATTGGTGTCGGTGGGAGGAATAGTGCCCCATCATTGGTGTCAGTGGGAGGAATAGTGCCCCATCATTGGTGTCGGTGGGAGGAATAGTGCCCCATCATTGGTGTCGGTGGGAGGAATAGTGTCCCATCATTGGTGTCGGTGGGAGGAATAGTGTACCATGATTGGTGTCGGTGGGAGGAATAGTGTCCCATCATTGGTGTCGGTGGGAGGAATAGTGTCCCATCATTGGTGTCGGTGGGAGGAATGGTGTCCCATCATTGGTATCAGTGGGGGGAATGGTGCCCCATCATTGGTGTCAGTGGGAGGAATAGTGCCCCATCATTGGTGTCGGTGGGAGGAATAGTGTCCCATCATTGGTATCAGTGGGGGGAATGGTGCCCCATCATTGGTGTCAGTGGGAGGAATAGTGCCCTATCATTGGTGTCGGTGGGAGGAATAGTGTCCCATCATTGGTGTCGGTGGGAGGAATAGTGTCCCATCATTGGTGTCGGTGGGAGGAATAGTGCCCCATCATTGGTGTCGGTGGGAGGAATAGTGCCCCATCATTGGTGTCGGTGGGAGGAATAGTGCCCCATCATTGGTGTCGGTGGGAGGAATAGTGCCCCATCATTGGTGTCGGTGGGAGGAATAGTGCCCCTTCATTGGTATCAGTGGGAGGAATAGTGCCCCATCATTGGTGTCAGTGGGAGGAATAGTGCCCCATCATTGGTGTCGGTGGGAGGAATAGTGCCCCATCATTGGTGTCGGTGGGAGGAATAGTGCCCCATCATTGGTGTCGGTGGGAGGAATAGTGCCCCTTCATTGGTATCGGTGGGAGGAATAGTGCCCCATCATTGGTGTCGGTGGGAGGAATAGTGTCCCATCATTGGTGTCGGTGGGAGGAATAGTGTACCATGATTGGTGTCGGTGGGAGGAATAGTGTCCCATCATTGGTGTCGGTGGGAGGAATAGTGTCCCATCATTGGTGTCGGTGGGAGGAATGGTGTCCCATCATTGGTATCAGTGGGGGGAATGGTGCCCCATCATTGGTGTCAGTGGGAGGAATAGTGCCCCATCATTGGTGTCGGTGGGAGGAATAGTGTCCCATCATTGGTATCAGTGGGGGGAATGGTGCCCCATCATTGGTGTCAGTGGGAGGAATAGTGCCCTATCATTGGTGTCGGTGGGAGGAATAGTGTCCCATCATTGGTGTCGGTGGGAGGAATAGTGTCCCATCATTGGTGTCGGTGGGAGGAATAGTGCCCCATCATTGGTGTCGGTGGGAGGAATAGTGCCCCATCATTGGTGTCGGTGGGAGGAATAGTGCCCCATCATTGGTGTCGGTGGGAGGAATAGTGCCCCATCATTGGTGTCAGTGGGAGGAATAGTGCCCCATCATTGGTGTCGGTGGGAGGAATAGTGCCCCTTCATTGGTATCAGTAGGAGGATTAGATTGATTAGTCCTCTGCTCATCATTTTTTGGATACAGTAGGGGGTGGGTGGCCGTCGGCTCCCACTGCTGTTAAACTCCTGTGAGGAGGGAGTGGGGGTGTGGCTTACTGGTGCTATGTGTGTCTATGTACATACACTGCTCAGCTTGGAAGCATGCATGCATGGGTGCCTTCTTAGCACCTGGAGGAACTCCTAGAAGGTGACACCATCAGCGGGGGGACTTCCAGGAGGGCAGAAGAGCAGGCAAGTTATTTTAGAAAATTGACTTTAATAAGATGACTTTGAGTGACAGTTGCAGGTAGTGTGGCATGCTGGGTCATGTAGTTCCCCATCTGGAGACTCATACAATGCAGCGAGGTTGTACATTTCTGTGTACAGAATTCTTACCATCTATAGAAGAGCTGCTTCCATGACACCAGGCCGGGCCCAGCGCCAGCAGAACCCTCCGGGGGCTCCGCTTAGTTGGGTTCACATAAAGCAAATGCAGCAATTAAGTCCGAAAGGAGATGTAAAATAGAGGCTCTTCCCGAGACAGCGGCAGAACGCGATGGCGGCGTCTTCCAGGACGCACTCAATCCACAGACGGCGCTTCACTACAGATCTGCTGCGTAAACATTCCGAACAGAAAGACAAAAAATACAACAAATCCCAACTTTGCTCCTCTGGGGTGGAGAAGGACTGGCCTTGCCGGGGAGATTTCTCTTCATTTTCTGCCCGGAGGGCCCAGTGTGTCAGAACATCACCAGGGCAGGAAGAGGACGCAAATCTCACAGTGGGGGACAAAGACAGCAAGGGCAACCCCTCCCCCATCCTCGCTAACCTAGGGGGAAGAATGTCCCTTACGTTGGGGGTCGGTGGGAAGAACGTCCCTTACATTGGAGGTCGGTGGGAAGAACGTCCCTTACATTGGGGGTCGGTGGGAAGAACGTCCCTTACATTGGGGGGTCGGTGGGAAGAACGTCCCTTACATTGGGGGTCGGTGGGAAGAACGTCCCTTACATTGGGGATCGGTGGGAAGAACGTCCCTTACATTGGGGATCGGTGGGAAGAACGTCCCTTACATTGGGGATCGGTGGGAAGAGCGTCCCTTACATTGGTGGTCGGTGGGAAGAGCGTCCCTTACATTGGTGGTCGGTGGGAAGAACGTCCCTTACATTGGGGGTCGGTGGGAAGAACGTCCCTTACATTGGGGGTCGGTGGGAAGAACGTCCCTTACATTGGGGGTCGGTGGGAAGAACGTCCCTTACATTGGGGGTCGGTGGGAAGAACGTCCCTTACATTGGTGGTCGGTGGGAAGAACGTCCCTTACATTGGTGGTCGGTGGGAAGAACGTCCCTTACATTGGGGGTCGGTGGGAAGAACGTCCCTTACATTGGTGGTCGGTGGGAAGAACGTCCCTTACATTGGGGGTCGGTGGGAAGAACGTCCCTTACATTGGGGGTCGGTGGGAAGAACGTCCCTTACATTGGGGGTCGGTGGGAAGAACGTCCCTTACATTGGGGGTCGGTGGGAAGAACGTCCCTTACATTGGGGGTCGGTGGGAAGAACGTCCCTTACATTGGGGGTCGGTGGGAAGAACGTCCCTTACATTGGTGGTCGGTGGGAAGAACGTCCCTTACATTGGGGGTCGGTGGGAAGAACGTCCCTTACATTGGTGGTCGGTGGGAAGAACGTCCCTTACATTGGTGGTCGGTGGGAAGAACGTCCCTTACATTGGGGGTCGGTGGGAAGAACGTCCCTTACATTGGTGATCAGTGGGAAGAACGTCCCTTACATTGGTGATCAGTGGGAAGAACGTCCCTTACATTGGGGGTCAGTGGGAAGAACGTCCCTTACATTGGGGGTCAGTGGGAAGAACGTCCCTTACATTGGTGATCAGTGGGAAGAATGTCCCTTACATTGGGGGTCAGTGGGAAGAATGTCCCTTACATTGGGGGTCAGTGGGAAGAATGTCCCTTACATTGGGGGTCAGTGGGAAGAACGTCCCTTACATTGGGGGTCAGTGGGAAGAATGTCCCTTACATTGGGGGGGGTCAGTGGGAAGAATGTCCCTTACATTGGGGGTCAGTGGGAAGAATGTCCCTTACATTGGGGGTCAGTGGGAAGAATGTCCCTTACATTGGGGGTCAGTGGGAAGAATGTTCCTTACATTGGTGATCAGTGGGAAGAATGTCCCTTACATTGGGGGTCAGTGGGAAGAATGTCCCTTACATTGGGGGGGTCAGTGGGAAGAATGTCCCTTACATTGGGGGGGTCAGTGGGAAGAATGTCCCTTACATTGGGGGGGTCAGTGGGAAGAATGTCCCTTACATTGGGGGGGTCAGTGGGAAGAATGTCCCTTACATTGGGGGGTCAGTGGGAAGAATGTCCCTTACATTGGGGGGTCAGTGGGAAGAATGTCAGTTCACTCTCAAAGGCCTGATGAAAGCAGCAATGTCTGTACCAGTTGCAGGGTGTCACTGTGACAATGATGACATCACTGAACTCCCTATCAATACAGAGCACAGCATCTCCCCTCGGTCATGGCCGGTGGTGGTATTGCTGGACGACTATAGATGGAATATTGCATCCCGTGGACTCGGACCTCCATCAGAGTGGCAGACAGTGAATGAGCCGTGTAAACCAGATTTGGATCCAGTCTTTGGTTGCTGCCTGGCGGATGGAAGACAACATACAGTAGATCTCAGCTGTGAGGTGGGTGTTGAGGATCTCCCAGTATAAAACGTTGGCGGTACTGAAGGTTAAGTCCACATTTTTATTTCTTAACCCCTTCCAGTCCGGACACTTTCCCCCCCTTCCTGACCAGGGCAATTTTCAGCTTTCAGCGCTATCACGCTTTGTATGACAATTACGCGGTCATGCAACGCTGTACCCAAATGAATTTTTTACCATTTTTTTGAAACAGATAAAGCTTTATTTTGGTGGTATTTATTCACCGCTGGGATTTTTATTTTTTTTGCTATGTAAATGAAAAAGTCCAAAAATTTTGAAAAAAAGTTTTTTTTTATAAAATTTTGCAAATAAATAATATTTCATCATAAATCTTTGCCAAAATTTATTCCGTTATCTTTTTAGTAAAAAAAAAAAATCCAAATTAGTTTATAACAAAAAATATATTTTTTAAACATTTTTTTTACATTTTTATTTTATTTTTTTATATTATTTTTTATTTTTTTTATTTTTTTTTTTACATACTGTCACCCTAGCAGTGTGGGGCACCATGGTGACACTATACTACTTGTGGGGGGTGATGAAGATTTTTTTTTTTTTTTTTTTTTTTTTTTTTACACTGATTGCTTTTACACCCATATAGGATGTAAAAGCAATCATTTCTCTTTCTCTCTGTGTGCATTCATGCACTCATTGAGAAGTACTGACTGAGCTGTGATTGGTCACAGCTTGTCACATGGTACAAGCCTGTTGTGAATAGCCCTGTACCATGTGACCTCTGTGATCATTCACAGATTTCACACGTAGTAAGCAATGATGTCACAAGTGACATCTTGCTTACTACTTTGCATGTGATCACTGATTGGCCAATCAGTGATCACATGATCGGGACCTCGTACAGAGGTCCCGTCCGACGATCGGTGTTTCACTGTGTCCGGAGGACACAGCGGGCACCGGATCGCGGTGCTGCACGCTCCCAGGGAGCGCGCACAAGCAGGGTGCGGGGAGGCCGTTTATACACGGCCACCCGACCCTGCAGTGCCACCGTCCGGCCGTTTATATGCCATGGCCGGTCGGGAAGTGGTTAAGACACACAAACACATTTTGGGCACATGCTTCCCCCCCTCCTCAGGACTAGTTTGTTTTTCTGTAAATTAGCTTTTGAGGACGTGCGGGACATTCCCCCTGAAACACGTTGGATGGATATCCCCAGGAATCTTTTTGGGGGAACGCACCGGTATGACATTTCGGCAACATTGAGGGGAGAAGCACTTTCTATGGTTTGTTCAGCAGGGTGCCGGCTGCGGAGCGAGCAGGTCGCCGCACAGGCCGATACAGCTGATGGATTTCAGGGGATGAAACGCTGTGCCCTTTATTGTGCAGGAACCTCCATCAGGGTTCCATAGACCCGGTGCGTGGGAATAGTTTGCTTTTATACAGATTTTTAGATGCAGGTTTTATATCTGCCCCTCCCCCCTCCTTTTTCCAGAGGTAGAACTCTCCATGGCAGCAGGAAGCATTAGATGGACTGCAGAGCTGGAATTGTGGGTCAGTAATGGGCGTGTCAGCCCTCTGCAGAGAGACCACTGCTTCCACACAGAGCAAGGGTCCCCTTTCTGCAGCATGCTGGCGGGGGGCGGCTGCAGCTTGCATACGGAGGCTGACATTGCTTAGATCCTGGAAATGGCAGCTGACCAACGGCGGCGCTGACCCTATGGCTGAATTACGGGCTTCACTGAGCGTTTGTTAAAGGGGAACTCCGCACTCTTGATCCTCGTGAACTCTAATCCTTATGCTGCTAATGTTAGTATATAGAAAGGAAGGCAGATTATATTGACTGGTTTTATATATTAAAACACATTTCTTCTGTGACTTCCTGGTTTCTTGCCTAGGCCAAAATGTTGTCACTCATCACAGGAGTCTTCAATGGAGGGGCTTTCTCAGCTGAGCACACACTCCTCCCTGCATGACTAAGGGCAGATGGATTCCAGGAAGTAAATGCTACATGAATCAGCTGCCCTTACTCAAGATGGCCACGGATAGACATGCTAGGGGAGTGTTTTCCACAGTGATTTCTCAACAAACTGGATGGATGGACAGAGACGGAGATGTGGGTGGACGGATAGATGGGTGGATAGATGGACAGGGACAGAGACTGAGACGTGGGTGGACAGATGGATGGACAGAGAGGGAGACGTGGGTGGACGGATAGATGGGTGGATGGATGGAGATGTGGGTGGGTGGATGGGTGGACAGAGACGTGGATGGACAGATAGATGGGTGGATGGATGGACAGAGATGTGGATGGATGGATGGACAGAGATGTGGATGGATGGACGGACAGAGATGTGGATGGATGGATGGACGGACAGAGATGTGGATGGATGGATGGACGGACAGAGATGTGGATGGATGGATGGACGGACAGAGATGTGGATGGATGGATGGACGGACAGAGATGTGGATGGATGGATGGACGGACAGAGATGTGGATGGATGGATGGACGGACAGAGATGTGGATGGATGGATGGACGGACAGAGATGTGGATGGATGGATGGACGGACAGAGATGTGGATGGATGGATGGACGGACAGAGATGTGGATGGATGGATGGACGGACAGAGATGTGGATGGATGGATGGACAGAGATGTGGATGGATGGATAGATGGGTGGACGGATGGATAGATAGATAGATGGAGACATGAATGAATGGATGGATGGACGGAGATGTGGATGGATGGATGGATAGATGGGTGGACGGATGGACAAAGACAGATGGATGGATAGATAGATAGATAGTTGGAGACATGAATGAATGGATGGTTGGAGACATGAATGAATGGATGGAGACATGAATGAATGGATGGATGGCGACATGAATGGATGGATGGATGGCGACATGAATGAATGGATGGGATCATTTTCTTTGATTAGTTTGTGGGGCTCAGATTGTAGTTCCCCTCTAGGAATCCCCCCATAGAAGCCTCCGGTCGCTCCGCTCATCTACACTAGGCCCACCTAACAGCGAACGTGCTCCTGCTGAACACAAATCACATTTTCAGATTTTATTTTTTTTCTAATGACATTTTATTGAATTAAACGGAAAGAAAAAAAAAAAAGAAAAGAAAACAAACAAAAGATATTTAAAGCATTTAGTAGATTGCTTGTAAAGAATACAATTCATTGTTAATAGTGTGACTGCTGCTTGTAAATCAGTTAATGCGCGCCTGTCTGACGCACAGCCGTGGCAGCGCCTTTATGGGCGGAGCCAACGTTTCTCTTCGCGACTCCACCGTGGCTCCTACTTACTCTGCTCAGTAAAATCGCTGCCAGCGCCGTGCGCCCGACACGCTCATACTAACCCCCGGACGCGGGTCAGGGAGGTGTGGCTAGCAGCAAGTACGGTCTGCAAAAATTCATCGCTTCTAAACCCCGAATCCTGGAGTCCATATACGACGCGACTCCAGGAAGGACCTAGAAGGGACTATGAGCTGTAGAATCAGAAAACAGGCGTTCATGTGCAAACAAACGTTTCGTCAATACATGCTGTAATACACTGGAACTGAAGTCGGGGGGGGGAGGTTAGAGGTCGTGGAGGAGAAAGGTGAAACTGCCAACTACAGTAATGCCAGGAGGACCGAATGTCAGTTCAAAAAGAAAAAAAAAAAAAAACAAAAACACCGAGTGAAGCCAAGAACACGTGGTGGACATTACGGGGGAGGGGAGGGGGGAGAAGATCGGCTGCGATGATCAGTTCGTTCTCCTGACATCGTCCTGTACGAAGCAAGCTGTACACAAACCATAGGTACCAAGAAGAGTAATCTTTAATGTCAAAAAGCAGGTAAAGAACCCCCAACAAAAGTGGTCGCTTGTCTAGGCGAGACTGTAGAGGAAAAACTAAAAAACAAAAACAGCTAAAGTGTGGGGGAAAAAAAAAGCAAAAAATACCACAGAACACACAAAACGGGTGATTTCTTATTTTTAAAGGGGAAGTCAGAAATTACAACTAACTATTTAAAAAGAAAAAAACAAAAAAAAACAAAAAAAACAAAAAAAAAAAGATAAAAGCGGTGAGGCTTCAGAGACAATGGTAAAGACTAACCCCTTCAATGCCAGAGCGGTAGGGAGCCACAACCCCCCCCCCCCCCCCCCCCCCCCCCGCGCCAGGACATACAATAAAGAATGGCGCACTGTAAAATCTGGGCTGGAACTGAAAGGGTTAATGCGACGCTGTAGGACGCGGTGGGACAATGAGCGACGCTGCTTTTGACCCTAGCCGGATTTTTTTTTTTTGGAACGGGCTTGCAGTTTTTTTGTGTGACTATGTTATGGAGGAGGAGTCTGCAATGCCGTGGCGGGAGATGGGCGGGGCTTGTGTTGGTTTTTTAGCGGCGCATACTAGACTTGGGAGGGAAGCAGATTAAAAGTCCGGAATCTTTTACCTGTCTCGTGTAAGGTAAACGCGCGTGACATGTTTAAAAAGGAGGGTCAGAATGGCGAGGTGATGTTACAGTGCACACGTGTAATATAAGGTGGAGTCTGATGGGGATCGGGAGTCTGCAGGACCATACGCTCTTCACCTCTTCTTCGGCGGGTTCGCTGTCCGAGGGGGCGTCACGGGGCGGCCGGAGTTCAGACCGCCATACTGGTACTTCGCTTTCTTTTCCGATGGCTTCAAGATCTACGGAGGAGAATATGCAGCATGTTAGAGTCCAGAATCCTATACAACATACCCCATGTGACTGACCTACTGCCGGGACTCCGCCCCTTCCTCCAGAACACTCCTCTCCTGAAATACTCTGCGCTGCTGGAGGACTCCGCTCCTTCCTCTATAACTCCTCTCCTGAAATACTCTGCTCTGCTGGAGGACTCCGCTCCTTCCTCTATAACTCCTCTCCTGAAATACTCTGCACTGCTGGAGGACTCCGCTCCTTCCTCTATAACTCCTCTCCTGAAATACTCTGCACTGCTGGAGGACTCCGCTCCTTCCTCTATAACTCCTCTCCTGAAATACTCTGCACTGCTGGAGGACTCCGCTCCTCCCTCTATAACTCTCCTCTCCTGAAATACTCTGCACTGCTGGAGGACTCCGCTCCTTCCTCTATAACTCTCCTCTCCTGAAATACTCTGCACTGCTGGAGGACTCGGCTCCTTCCTCTATAACTCTCCTGAAATACTCTGCTCTGCTGGAGGACTCCGCTCCATCTAGTAAACCTTCCCTGGTAAATAGTCAGCTTGAAACCTTCCAGATCAGATTTTTGCCCCCTACAGCTTTAGTGACCCAAGTTAACCTGTAATGAAGGATATGCTGCGTTGGTCAGGCTGCCGGTCCTCTTATCTCTGAACATCTATTTCTGTGACAGTTTGATTTTGGAGAGTCTGATGGACGACGAGCGCCCCCCTCCCATCCACAGGCGGTGTACATGCAATACATGGAAGGGGAAGGGGGGCTTCTTCTATGGAATTCAGTCCGGAGATCCGAACCTAAACTCCCGCGGCGCACGAACGTCAGAGACAGGAAGAGGACTGGCATCCCTGCACTGCTGACTGCAATCCCAGAAAGCTAGGTCACTACAAAACTAAAATAACATTTTCTAGGTCGACTTTTAACTCCCATTCCCAGATCTCATCCTGCAAAATACTCCAGAGAACAAACACGATGAAAATGAAGGAACTGCTGGCCGACATTTCACCGGCTGGCTGAGAGGTAATACGTTTCCCTGTCTGAGCTGCACCTCTCCCATCGTGGGAAGCTTGAAGCTGCACTGCCGCTCCCTACACTGGGGGCGGGGGGGGGGTATGATGGGTAGTTCCTGCATCGGCTTCATTGGTCTGACATACCTGGAAGGAGCACATCAAGGTCTCATCCACGCTCATCATGCCCCCGGCGTTGTCAAACTCCCCGCAGTAGTTCGGGGCGGAGAACAGGGTGACCAGCTGCCGCTTGGCAAAGAATTCATATCCATCTTCTACTACCTGGTGGGGGGACAAGACAGACCATGACACCGTTCTGCTGAGCGACTACAAAACACCATCGTTTCACCTCCTGATAGGGGGGGGGGACATTCAGGGAATGCGGATATTCCATATAAGTGGCTCTAAAGGCTGAAGGTTCTCTCACCTCCATGCAGAGCTCTGTCATCGAATCAACTACCTATCCATTGTGGATGTCGGCTTGTAGTTCTCCAACTATCATGGAGCTGGCAGCTCACTGATTCTGTCAGTGTGAAAGTGCCTGCCTTGCCAGACCGCGCACACTGACAGGTCTGCAGGAGACGTGCATGGCACCAGGGAACTGCTGATCGCTGGTGCAAATGCTCTACAGGCTCAAAAAAAAAAAAAAAAAAAATGTAAAATAGTAAAGTAAAAAAAGTATAAAGTATAGTACAGTAATAATAAAAAAAAAATGTCACATACAAAAGGTGAACCAATCCTTTAAAGTGATTTCAAATGCTGACATTTTTATTTAAAAAAAAAACAAAAAAGAAAAAACCAAAACAAAAAAAACCAACGTTATACTTACCTACGCTGTAATGGGTTTGCACAGAGTAGCCTCAATCCTCCTCTTCTCAGGTACCCTGCTAGCATGTCTGGCCCCTTCCCTCTGCTGAGCGCCCCCACAGAAAGATGCTTCCTGAGGTGGCTTCACTGACACAGAAAGGCCCCAACTGCATCTTCCTACAGCAGAAAGAAAAAACTCCTCCTACAAGCTTTAACCAGTGCTCTGCTGGACACTGAGAAATCACAAGACTGCTCTATACTGCTGATGAGAAAAGGTATTTAACAGTTTATATTTACTAAAATAATGGCATTTCCTTGTTCTGTGCACTGTGGGAGAGCG
>NW_028321171.1:0-42495 GCF_062004578.1 Staurois parvus
TGGTCAATCTGTTGGTGGTTACCACACATGGACAATGGGCAATTCTATTCGATTTTGTTTCTTGGTATTCAGCTTGAGTTGACTGAGGTCTCCACCCAGATTCTCTGAACAATGAGACTGGTCAGTCTTATTGTGGTTACCACACAAAAACAATCAGTGTATTCTAATCACTGGAAGCAAGCAAGCTGGTGGTGTAAAATGAATCCCTCTTGTAGAAGCAGAGGGATTCCTTGACATTCAGCTGGAGTTGATTGGTCAGCTCTGGACCAACATAAACAATAGTTGGGTTTCCATTAGTGGAAATGAGGAAGGGTTGTAACAGCGCAAACACTGCAAAGTCCTGGGAAATAGTAGTATGGGGTGATCATGGTATTAGTGGCTACTGTATGAAGAGCGTAGGATTCCATGTGGCATTGGGTTTCCATTAGTGGAAGTGAGCAAACTGAATGGCGTAAAATGATCCCCAGTTGTAGTAGAAATTACAAGCTCTGAAGAGTTCTACTTTAAGTTCTAGAATGTCATTAACCATGTTTATACAGATATTTTCACACATTTGTGTTGGCTGCTGATGGAGCTGCTTAAAGTGGTGTTTCTCTGTATTTCAACAGTAAAAGTGTTATGGTGTGAAAACACCTTGACCTTTTCTGTATTCAGGGTGTTTTCTTGGCATTCAACTAGATTTGATTTGGGCCTCCACCCAGTCACTGTTAATGATGAGATTGGTCAGTCTTATGGTGGTTACACTTATAGACAAAGGTCCAACAAGCGAGCCAGGCCAACATAAACAATTGGTGTATTCCAATCACGGAAAGCAAGTAAGCTAGCGGTGCATTTAATCAGTGTAAGTTATTCCCGCTTGTATAAGCAGAGGGGTTCCATGACGTTCAGCTGGACTTCATTCTAGGCTCCACCCAGTCAATTAGTCAGTCTTATGGTGGTTTCAACATATAGATGAAGGTCCAACAAATGAGCTGGATCAACATAAACAACTGTGTTTCCATCAGTGAAATTAAACAAGCTGAATGGCGTAAAATGATCCCCAGTTGTAGTAGAACTTACAAGTTCAGTGGAGGTGGAAGGTTCCAGAATGTCATTAGCGATGTTTGTACAGATATTTTTAACACATTTGTGCGGGCTGTGGATGGAGCTGCTCAAAAGGTTATTTCTCTGGGTTTCAACAGAAAAATTGTCATGTTGTGAGCTCCGTGCCTTCTATTCAAGGTGGTTCCTTGGCATTCAGCTGACGTTGACTGGAGCTCCCGACCAGTCACTATTAATGATGAGATTTGTCAATCTGTGGGTGGTTACCACACGTGGACAAAGGGCCTACAAGTGTTTGCCGGGTCAACATAAACAATCAGTGCAGTCCAATCACCTTCTCTCTATTCAGGGTCCTTCCATGGCACCCAGCTAGAGTTCACTGGAGCATCCACCCAGTTGCTGTAAACGATGAGATTGGTCAGTCTTATGGTAGTTAGCACACATCACAAAGACCCAATAGGCTTGCGAGCTTGCTAGCCTGACCTAAACTATTGGTGTATATCCGTCAATGGAAGCAAGCAAGCTAGGGCTGTAAAATAATTCCCATTTGTAGAAGTAAAGAGCATCCGTGATATTCAGTCGGGCTTGACTGTGGCCTCTGCCCAGTCACTGTTGATAATGAGAATGTCTTATGGTGGTTACCATGCATGGACGAAGGTCCAACAAGTACACAGGGCCAACATAAACAATGAATGTGTTTCAGTCATTGGAAGCAAACTCTAAACAAAATGTAAAATGATTCCAGCTTGTGCTAGTAGCATGGTCCTCTGGCATTTAGCTTGAGTTAACTGTGGCCTTCACCCAGTCATAGCTGGTGATGAAGGACAGTCAGTCTCCTGAAGATTTCTGCACATGGATATCCATGGACAGCCTGCAGAGAGATAGAAAGCAGCAGGTCCGCTTAGTAAAACTCAACACCGTACCAGGGGCGGACTGACCATTTGGAAACTTGGGCACTGCCCGAGGGCCCGGGGTCAGTAGGGGGCTCCATGAGATGCCCCTTGTACCTTTTTCATAGGCTTTTTTGTTTGGGCAAGGACACAGGGGCCCCATGATCCCCTATTGCCCAGGGGCCACATGTTTTGTCAGTCCACCCCTGCACCGTACACAGTAAAATCACTCCCTAACAGACAGTTAACCCTTTGATCACCCCAGATGTTAACCCCTTCCTGCCCAGTTTCATTAGTACAGTGCCAGTGCTTTTTTTCTTAGCACTGATCACTGTACTGTACTCATAGAGATGTCAGTGGCAGTTAGTCAGCCCCCCCCCCTCCCCCCCAGTGTCAGAATGCCCGCTGCAGTCCCACAGTCCTGCTATAAGTTGCTGATCGCTGCCATTGCTACTATCAAAAACATTTTTTTTTTAATAAATAAAAATGCCAGTATATATACCGCCCAGGGGCGGACTGACCATTCGGGCACTCGGGCACTGCCCGAGGGCCCGGGGTCAGTAGGGGGCCCCATGAGATGCTCCTGGTACCTTTCATAGGCTTTTTTTGGGTGTGGTTGGAGTGTGGGCAAGGACACAGGGGCCCCATGATCCCCTATTGCCCAGGGGCCCCATGAGTTGTCAGTCCGCCCCTGATACCACCATTTGTAGACTAAAACTTTCACGTAAACCAATTAATATACACTTAAAGCGGAGTTCCACTCATCCTGTCAAAAAACAAAAGTCAGCAGCTACAAAAACTGTAGCTGCTGACTTTTAAAAAACAGCCACTTACCTGTCCCTCGGTCCTGAGGTGTGTTCCCCGCAGCTCGTTTCACCGGCCATCCTGTATTCCAGGAGGCCGGCATCTTCAGTGTGGGCACCCGGCTGTGACTGCTTGCAGCTTCACAGCCGAGTGCCCACTGCGCATGAGCGAGGAGCGCTGCACTTCGTGAATGGTCCTGTAGTCTTCTGGGACCTGTCACGTGTCTACAGGGAGGGAGGGAGGGAGGGAGGGAGGACACCTTTCGATCGGACTGGAAGTGGGAGAGGGTACCTGTCAAATTGGGTACCTGCTCCCCCCCGCCCCCCAAAGGTGCCAATCTTTAATGGGGAGCGGGGAGAGCAGTCCTTAAAGCGGAACTTCCCCTTTAGGGTGGAGCTCCGCTTTAATGGGATTTTTTTTGTAACAAAGACATGGAGCAAAATACATTTTGGCCTAAATTTAGATGAAATTTTTAGTTTTTTATTGAATATGTTTTATAGCAAAAAGGCAAAAATATTGTTTTTTTTTTTTTTAAATTGTCAGTCTATTCTTGTTTATAGCACAAAAAATGAAAGATACAGAGGTGATCAAATACCACCGAAAAAAAGCTCTTTTTAGGAGCAGAGTTGCAATGACTGCGCAATTGTCAATTAAACTAACGCACCTTTGTATTGGAAAACATGGCCCGGTCAGGAAGGGGGGTAAATCCTCTGGAGGGCGAGGGGTTAATCGGGTTATTAACAGGGTTTCTTTTCTTTTCTAACCGACAATCATTTGTTCATAATCCCGGCCATATAAATTCCGGCTGCTCTGAATTCCTGCACCTTGCACCTCCTTTCTGTTTTTTGCCCTACCTTACAGAATGAGCCCCCAGGACCGGGGCTGCGAACATACATTAGCATAGAAAATTGTATTTAAATCAGCGCCAGTGATTGTAATTCCCTCAACGCCGCTGTTGCAAGCAAAGTAGCATATCAAAGGGCAGCGTTTGACAGCTTGTCCAGATAGAAGGATATATCCAATAATTTTCTACCTTCAGGCGGCCCGGCCTAGTAATAACTTATGTTTACTTAGGAAAGTCCTTTGCTCCGCGTATTATTTTGTCACATCCACGGCGCTCCCCCTCCCCCGCACAGGTCACCAGTTAATGGAGCAGAAGTTAGGACGTTTTTCAAAGAACGCTGAAATAATTCCACCATCGCTCTGAGCAAACAGACGGGAGTCGCTCATTCTGGAACAATTAGAAAAATCTTTTCTAACAGCTTCTGCTGACAGGTCAAAGGGACCGGAGTGTTCACAAAGGCCTCGTCGCCGACCTTCCCACAGGTCGAAACCCATGCAAAGCTTGCCTGAGAACCAGCGGAGCTGTCAATCAGACCGAGCGCGGTTCTTACACTTTGTTTTCGGGGGATCCTTTCTTATTAAATAAGGAGTAAGACAGAACGGATAGATGGAGCAGTTTGATTAGATGGATTACAAAGGCATAGAGATCACAACTTTTATACAACTTTCTACCACAATGGACCCTTCGTTTTTTTTTTTTCCCGTTTGAACCTTTTAAAATTATAAACTGGTGATGAGCGTACTGAGAAATATTCGGTACATTGGATGTTCAACTGAACAAATTCTGCAAACCCTGAGCGTCTGAACCTGCTTGACGCCTATGGGAACCTAAATTTGCAAATTTTCAAGGCCAATTTGAAATCAAGGCCAATTTGATTTGAATCAAGGCCAATTGAGTACTGCTTGGACCTTGAAGAAGGGGACATACCCTGAAAGCTTGTCCTCAAAATTGTATGTTAGTGCAAATAAAAAAAGTATCACGGACAGTACTCAATTGTTTCTGTTGCAAGTGCACTAATACGGCCACAATCACCTCAAGCAAGGCCAATTTGCAAGTTTTTGTTTTACAAAAAAGGTGTGGGGACCTTGCTGTGATAAAGAGGGCGGGCTTTAATGTCTACTTGTAGCTCATGTGCATCTACGGTTGGTTGAGGTTTCTGTCGAGGACAGCTCTCAGTCTATAATAATGATCTGGAACCAGCAGGACTGGAGTGGAGCTTTAAAGCAAAAATAAACCCAAAAGCAAACATTTATTATATTGCAGCTTACCAATTCTTAGATGTGGTGGCTGCATTAGTTTTCCTTTTTTTTTTTTTTAGCTTTCTTTCTTTTATTTTCACCCGGTGAAAGTGTATTTAAATCTGCTAATACATCTAACACTCCCCTCCCCCCTAGACTGATAATGCTACTGTCCAAAGGTGACCTCTGTGCTCCTTTAACCAGAGTGAGGGCGCTCTACTACAGGTAAGAAAGAAAGAGAGAAAGAGAGAAAGAAGGAATGAAAGAGAGAAAGAAAGAGAGAGAGAGAGAGAGAGGAAGGAAAGAAAGAAAGAAAGAAAGAAAGAAAGAAAGAAAGAAAGGTACTATGTTCTTGGACTTGTTATACTAATAATATAATATAATTATATACAGATACTGGTTTCAGTATAATGACAGAAATGAAAAGAAGAGCAGGAGAAAAGAAAAGGAAAAGAAGGAAGAAAGGAAAGAGAAGGGAAAGGGGGAGGAGAGGAAAAAATTCTATGTTTTTGGAACACAAAAAAAAAAGATCTTGGTAAAATGTAGTGACTTGCCCACACTGCGAAATGATGTATTAAAGAAAAAAGAAGAAAGGAGGGAAGGAAGGAAGGAAGGAAGAAAGAAAGAAAGAAAGAAAGAAAGAAAGAAAGAAAGAAAGAAAGCTGGATAATATTCAGTGACCAGCCCACAAGTCTAAACCCATATACTGCTTGTATGAGATCATATATTAAAGAATTAGATATATAACAAGAGATATATAGATAGATAGATAGATAGATAGATAGATAGATAGATAGATAATAGATAGATAGATAGATAGATAGATAGAAAGATGATAGATAGATAGATAGATAGATAATAGATAGATAATAGATAGATAGATAGATAGATAGATAGATAGATAGATAGATAGATAGATAGATAGATAGATAATAGATAGATAGATAGATAGATAGATAGATAGATAGATGATAGATAATAGATAGATAGATAGATAGATAGATAGATAGATAGATAGATAGATAATAGATAGATAGATAGATAGATAGATAGATAGATAATAGATAGATAGATAGATAGATAGATAGATAGATAGATAGATAGATAGATAATAGATAATAGATAGATAATAGATAGATAATAGATAATAGATAGATAATAGATAGATAGATAATAGATAGATAGATAGATAGATGATAGATAATAGATAGATAATAGATAGATAATAGATAGATAGATAGATAGATAGATAGATAGATAATAGATAGATAGATAGATAGATAGATAGATAGATAGATAGATAGATAGATAATAGATAGATAGATAATAGATAGATAATAGATAGATAGATAATAGATAGATAGATAGATAGATAATAGATAGATAGATAGATAGATAATAGATAGATAATAGATAGATAATAGATAGATAGATAATAGATAATAGATCGATAGATAGATAGATAGATAGATAGATAGATAGATAGATAATAGATATAAATCCGGTTCCGTGTACTGATTTGGTGTTGCCATCCTCCAGCACTGTCAGATATTACATCACGGGTTGCATTCCTCCTCTTCTTCCGGTGATATTCCTGCAGGAACAGGTCTATGGGAAAGCGTTCCCAGCTCATATTTTTAGACACCCCTGGAGCGTAACCGTGTTTCCTGCAGCCCAGAGCACACGTGTGGAGAGGGCACAACGGAAAGATGACACAGACATGTCTACGGTGTATTAATAGTAATGCGGATGACTCATTGCTCATTAGTCTGGAAAGTTTGGCCCCAACTGTTTGCAGAAAAAGTAAAGCTCTAATTTGTCGCCTCACCCGCCACTACAGGTACCCCAAAGTTTGCTTTTCCATTTTTTAAGCAATAAATTATACACTCCATGCTGATTTTCCTCAAACGGCCATGCAAAATACCACAAGTAGGCACATGTAAAAATAACCTATCATCATAAAAAAAAGAAGAAAAATGCATTGAAACCCCTCATTCCAAAAAATACCCGACCGTCATTTACCCCTGGGTTGGACCGACCTCATCCACTTTGCTGGGCCCCAATCAGCTGGAGACAGAGCAGAAGGTGCAGCTTCTATAGTGCTCAGCAACTCAGGAAGACCCTACAATAAATCTGTGGGCAGAAATAGTCATTGCATTGGAAAGGCCTGAGCCTCAGAATTGGGTTAGCCTTTAGGAAAGAGGCCAAAGGGGACTCAGCATCAGATTTATTTATTTTTTTCATGTTACGTGCGTATGTAGTGGAGTGCCCCTTTATTCACCTTTCTCAGCTGCGTGCTTGAGCTACTTTGACTATGTTCCCCAAAATCTCCTGGGCTCCCAAGGTCCCCTGGACGCCCCAGGAGGATATAAATTCCAGCCGCTCCCAACATTCGGTGCTCAATGGGACCACGCCTGATGGGACATCAGTATCTAGCCACGTGAGCTTTCTTTTTTTGCTATGCTCAGGTGTGGACCACTGGTGGAGAACACAAAAGTATGCAGCTTCTGCTTAAGTCACAGTCATTGTGGTGGACACTGTGCCAACACACCTCAGAATACTGTTCTTCCATTGGCGTGGCATTGCCTTTAATTATCTTAATCTCTAGATCTCCAGCTCCTCCAACCATTTGGTGCTCAGAGGGACCACGCCTGATGGGACATCAGTGTCTGGGCATATGAGCTTTCTTTCATTGCTATGCCCAGGTGTGGACCACTGGTGGGAGCACAAAAGTATGCAGCTTCTGCTTAAGTCACAGTCATTGTGGTGGACCAGGGGTGGGCAAACTTTTTGATTTGAGGGCCGCAATGGGTTCATATATTGGACCCGGGGGCCGGACTAGCTGCTGGCCGGCCCAGCCACTACCATGCCATCCATAGTAAGTATAGTAATATTCCCCCATAGTAAGCATAGTAATTAATCCCCCATATAGTAATTCATCCCCCATAGTAATTCATCCCCCATATAGTAATTCATCCCCCATAGTAATTCATCCCCCATATAGTAATTCATCCCCCCTATAGTAATTCATCCCCCATAGTAATTAATCCCCCATATAGTAATTCATCCCCCATAGTAATTCATCCCCCATATAGTAATTCATCCCCCATATAGTAATTCATCCCCCATAGTAATTCATCCCCCATATAGTAATTCATCCCCCATAGTAATTCATCCCCCATAGTAATTCATCTCCCATAGTAATTCATCCCCCATATAGTAATTAATCCCCCATATAGTAATTCATCCCCCATAGTAATTCACCCCCCATATAGTAATTCATCCCCCATAGTAATTAATCCCCCATATAGTAATTCATCCCCCATATAGTAATTCATCCCCCATAGTAATTCATCCCCCATAGTAATTCATCCCCCATATAGTAATTCATCCCCCATAGTAATTCATCCCCCATAGTAATTCATCCCCCATAGTAATTCATCCCCCATATAGTAATTCATCCCCCATAGTAATTCATCCCCCATAGTAATTCATTCCCATAGTAATTCATCTCCCATATAGTAATTCATCCCCCCTATAGTAATTAATTCCCCATATTGTGTCAATTCACTTACCTTTGCTCCGCGCGTTCCTCTTGCCGTGTTCCCGCGCCGTTCCGGTCTTTCAGGGCGGACTGTGAGAGGAGAGGAGTTCGTCACGCTGCCCCGCCTGCATCCTGACAGCCAATGTTTGCCGCGCTCCGCGGGCCGGATTAAAAGGTCCGCCGGGCCGTAGTTTGCCCATTGCTGTGGTGGACACTGTGCCAACAGACGTCAGAATACCGCTCTTCCAGTGGGGTGGCATTGCCTTCAACTATCTGAACCTCCAGACCTCCAACCATTTGGTGCTCAGAGGGACCACATCGGATGGGACATCAGTGTCTGGGAGCGGGAGATTTCTTTTATTGCTATGGTCAGGTGTGGACCACTGGTGGGAGCACAAAAGTAAGCAGCTTCTGCTTAAGCCCCAGTCATTGTGGTGGACACTGTGCCAACACTCCTCAGAATACTTCTCTTCCAGTGGGGTGGCATTGCCTTCAGCTTTCAACTATCTGAACCTCCAGACCTCCAGCTCCTCCAAGCATTTGGTGCTCAGAAGGACCACGCCAGATGGGACATCAGTGTCTGGGAACGTGAGATTTCTTTTATTGCTATGCCCAGGTGGTTGAGAGACAAAAGTATGCAGCTTCTGCTTAAGTCACAGTCATTAAAGTGGACACTGTGCCAACCAGGGGTGGACTAACCATTTGGAAACTCGGGCACTGCCTGAGGGCCCGGGGTCAGTAGGGGGCCCCATGAGATGCCCCTGGTACCATTTTCATAGGCTTTTTTGAGTTTGGGCAAGGACACAGGGGCCCCATGATCCCCTGTTGCCCGGGGGCTCCATGAGTTGTCAGTCCGACCCTGGTGCCAACAGACGTCAGAGTACTGCTCTTCTAGTGGGGTGGCAATGCCTTCAACTATCTGAACCTCCAGCTCTTCCAACCATTTGGTGCTCAGAGGGACCACACTTGATGGGACAGCAGTGTCTGGGCATGTGAGCTGTCTTTCATTGCTATGCTCAAGTGTGGACTACTGGTGGAGAGCAAAAAAGTATGCTCTAGTCATTGTGGTGGACACTGCCAGCAGACATCAGAGTACTTGCAGTGCGGCAGCATTGCCTTTAGCTACCTGAACCTCCAGACCAAAGGCTCCTCCAGCCATGCCCTTGTGGAGCATGCCTGTGGTCAGGCCAGGTACTTGAGCTATTCGCCAACCCCAAAGCACCTGGTATAGATTTTGGGGGGACCTGAAGTTTTTTGTTGTTGTTTTGCATGGGCCCCACCTCAAAATTCATACCAGACCTGAAAGGCCTGGTGTACCCCCACACGGTTTTCATTTTTTAACTCTCACCGACTCCTTTCCTTAGATGATCAAGGATTCCTGGACATGTAAGTGAATGGGGCCAGTGGTCGTTAAAGATTCGGCGGTGTCTTTAACGACCACTGGCCCCATTCACTTACATGGCCATGCAGGTAAAAAAACCTTTTGTGTGCTGCCCCCTGCCCCCCCCAATACTTACCTGTGCCCCCTCTGGGACGAGTGATGTGCACGAGAGCCTCGGCTGTCTTGAGACTCCCTCTCCTCGTTGGCTAAGCCATTGGCTCCCACTGCTGTCAATCAGTGAGCCCATGAGGAGTAGGTAGGAGGCGGGGTCGAGCCATGGCTCTATGCAGCCATCACATCTTAGAATTGGCAAACTGCAAAATAATAAATGTTTGTTTTTTAGGTTTAATGTGGCTTTTATATCATCCTTAACCCAATCTTGTCCTCTAATGGTGCAGAGTAGGACAACTTGTATCTGTCAGGGCCCAGCATGGGCGATGGGGGGGAATCTCTGGAGGGGTCAGAGGGTTCATAATCTGCAAACTATTAGAATAAAAAGCTTGGGAAAGTGACCTACACGCCTAACTCTAAAAAATGTTTCTTTTTATTGGAAGGCCCCTAAATTGAACCAATATCCCCATTGTCTCTGGAATTGTTCCTCCTGTAGGTCAGAAGTAACATTGTAGCCAATAAACTGGCAATTTACCCATCAAAAGTGGCATCAGAGATTGTTCATGTTAACTGCAAACAAGCAATTCAGAGCTCCTAATCTACCACCAATGGATCACCATGATGGCCCAGGAAGCAGAGATCCTCCACAGAACAGAGAGGTCAGCAATGGTGCCCATACCTCTTCACTGCAGGATTCCTCCATTATCTACCTATTATCTATCTATCTACCTATTATCTATCTATCTATTATCTATCTATCTATCTATTATCTATCTATCTATCTATCGATTATCTATCTATCTATCTATCTATCTATCTATCTATCTATTATCTATCTATCTATCTATCTATCTATCTATCTATCTATCTATCTATCATCTATCTATCTATCTATCTAACTATTATCTATCTATCTATCTATCTATCTATCTATCTATCTATCTATTGTCTATCTATCTATCTATCTATCTATTATCTATCTATCTATCTATCTATTATCTATCTATCTACCTATTATCTATCTATCGATTATCTATCTATCTATCTATCTATCTATCTATCTATCTATCTATCTATCTACCTATCTACCTATCTATCTATCTATCTATCTATCTATCTATCTATCTATCTATTACCTATCTATCTATCTATCTATCTATCTATCTATCTATCTATCGATCTATTATCTATCTATCTATCTATCTATCTATCTATCGATCTATTATCTATCTATCTATCTATCTATCTATCTATCTATCTATCTATCTATCTATTATCTATCTATCTATCTATCTATCTATCTATCTATCTATTATCTATCTATCTATTATCTATCTATCTATCTATCTATCTATCTATCTATCTATCTATCTATTATCTATCTATCTATCTATCTATCTATCTATCTATCTATCTATCTATCTATCTGTCTATCTGTCCACAATCTATCAATATATATATATACTGAATAGATAGATAGATCTATCTATTCAGATAGATAGACAGACAGTATGATCACTGGGGGAGGGGAGACTGAGGAAATGCTTCCTCCTCCTTCTACAAAGTTACAATGTACAGTCTCATCACTGGGGGAGGGGAGACTGAGGAAATGTTTCCTCCTGCCTGCAGCAGACCAATGACATCATCTCAGCCTAGGCACAGCCACTAAGTGGAGCACAAGGAAGACTTTTTATTAATAAAAGGTGGAGATTTTCTGACAAATGATACTATTACTGTATATAGTGACAGGTCAGGGATTTGTTTTGCAGATTTGTAAGGTGTCCATACGTCTCCATTATAGCATGGGCTGCTGTAGACTTGGGCTGTACCTCTGGGGGGTGAGCGGGACTTTTCATTTCCTAGCTGACAAATGAAGGATTGTACATCCTATGACATGTCTCCTATAGTGGGCTCCCTTGCAGAGCATTGTGGGAAAGCCAGATCCATGTTGTAGGTCATATGACATGGCATTATCACGGGTTCAGCTCAGCGGATACAGATTGTGTGTGACAAGGCCCCGGCAATAACACGTTTCGGCTGACCCTTCCACAGATGGCGTACAGACTTTACATCTCCCCTCTGACCCTGGCCCAATGTGGCTGAAATTTTGCAATTATCGGCAATTCCATCCCCGTGTTTTTCTACAGGCCAAGTTATGCAAATCTCCCAGCGCCCGGCATTCAGAGGGGAGAATGTGTGCTCAGAGCAATCCAAGCCGACGGCCCTCTCCTTTTTCAGAAAAATAATACTTGTTTCCCCCCATATTCCACCGGGGCTTGCGGTTGGTGGGAGCTGGAATGGCCCATCGGAGGTCAGGAAATCTGAGCGCAGCTGGGCCGGCATAGCAATCCATGGACCAAACCTGAGAGAGGGGAAATAGCCTGAACCAATCAGATTAAAGATGTCCTCTTCCAGAGAAAGTCAGAGGACAAAGGGCAAGGAGCTCATTGGGTGCCATGGAAGAGACAGTGGTTTCATTTAGACACTTATAATAGTCAGAGGTTCCTAGATGGAAGATGTTATATCCATCTACAGAGCATCCAGAAAGTATTCCCAGCACTTAACGTTTGCCACATTTTGTTTGATTGGGTTCAAGTCTGGGCTCTGGCTGGGCCACTCCAGGACATTCCCAGAGTTGGCCCGTAGCCACTCCTTTGTTATGTGGGCTCTGTGCTTAGGGTCGTTGTCCTGTTGGTAGATGAACCGTCGCCCCAGTCTAAGGTCCAGAGCGCTCTGGAACAGGTTTTCATCAAGGATGTCTCTGTACATTGTTGCATTCAGCTTTCCTTCCATCCTGACTAGTCTCCCAGTTCCTGCCACTGAAAAACATCAACACAGCATGATGCTGCTACCACCATGCTTCACTGTAGGGATGGTATTGGCCAGGTGGTGAGCGGTGCCTGGTTTCCTCCAGACATGATGCTTGGCATTCAGGCCAAAGAGCTCAATCTTTGTTTCAACAGACCAAGTTTTGTTTCTCATGGTCTGAGAGTCCCTCAGGTGCCTTTTGGAAAACTCCAGGCTGGCTGCCTTTTACTGAGAAGTGGCTTCCGTCTGGCCACTCTACCATACAGGCCTGATTGCTGGAGTGCTGCAGAGATGGTTGTTCTTCTGGAAGGTTCTCCTCTCTCCACAGAGAAACACTGGAGCTCTTTCAGAGTGACGATCAGGTGCTTGGTTATCTCCCTGGCTAAGGCCCTTCTCCCTCGATCACTCATTTTGTCTGGGCAGCCCGCTCTAGGAAGATTCCTGGTGGTTCCAGACTTCTTCCATTTATGGATGATGGAGGCCACTGTGCTCATAAGGACCTTCAATGCTGCAAAAATATTTCTGTGCCCTTTCCCAGATCTCTGCCTTGTTACAATCCTGTCTTGGAGGTCTACGGACAATTCCTTGGACTTCATGGCTTGGTTTGTGCTCTGACATGCACTGCTAACTGTGGGACCTTCTATAGACAGGTGTATGCCTTTCCTAATCATGTCCAATCAACTGAATTTCCACTCAAGTTGTGGGAACATCTCAAGGATGATCAGTGGGAACAGGATGCACCAGAGCTCAATGCTGAGTGTCATGGCAAAGGCTGGGAATATTTCATATTTAATTTTTAATAAATTGCAAAGATTTCAAAACGAACGTCTTTCAATACTTTCTGGACGTACTCTATCTTTCTATCTATCTAATTGTCTATCCACTGTAAATTATCTATCTACTGTAAATTATCTAATATCTATATCTGTACAATATATTATCTTATACCCGCAGTTCCTTCCTTCCCTTCCTTTTTTTTCCTTCCTTCCTTCCTTCCTTCCTTCCTTCCTTCCTTCCTTCCTTCCTTCCTTCCTTCCTTCTTTCCTTCCTTCCTTCCCTCCGTCCCTTCCTTCCTTCCTTCCTTCCTTCCTTCCTTCCTTCTTTCCTTCCTTCTTTCCTTCCTTCCCTCCCTTCCTTCCTTTCTTCTCTTCCTTTCTTCCTTCCCTTTCTTCCTTCCTCCCCTTCCCTTTCTTCCTTTCTCCCCTTCCTTCTCTTCCTTCCTTCCTTCCTTCCCTTCCTTCCTTCCCTACTTTACCTACCTTTCCTTCCTTCCCTTCCTTCTCTTCCTTCCCTTCCTTCCTTCCTTCCTTCCTTCCTTCCTTCCTTCCTTCCTTCCTTCCTTCCTTCCTTCCTTCCCTTCCTTCCCTTCCTTCCCTTCCTTCCCTTCCTTCCTTCCTTCCCTTCCTTCTCTTCCTTCCTTCCTTTCCTTCCTTCCTTCCTTCCCTTCCTTCCTTCTCTACTTTACCTTCCTTCCTTCCTTCTCTACTTTACCTTCCTTCCTTCCTTCTCTACTTTACCTCCCTTCCCTCCCTCCCTTCCTTCCTTCCTTCCTTCCTTCCTTCCTTCCTTCCTTCCTTCCCTTTCTTCCTTCCTCCCCTTCCTTCTTTCTTTCTTTCTTTCTTTCTTTCCTTCCTTCCTTCCTTCCTTCCTTCCTTCCTTCCTTCCTTCCTTCCTTCCTTCCTTCCTTCTTTCCTTCCTTCCCTTCCTTCCTTCCTTCCTTCCTTCCTTCCTTCCTTCCTTCCTTCCTTCTTTCCTTCCCTCCCTCCCTCCCTCCCTCCCTCCCTCCCTTCCTTCCTTCCTTCCTTCCTTTCTTCCCTTCCTTTCTACCTTTCCTTTCTTCCTTCCTCCCCTTCCTTCTCTTCCTTCCTTCCTTCCCTTCCTTCCTTCCCTACTTTACCTACCTTTCCTTCCTTCCCTTCCTTCCTTCCTTCTCTTCCTTCCTTCCCTACCTTCCCTTCCTTCCTTCTCTACTTTACTTCCCTTCCCTCCCTTCCTTCCTTCCTTCCTTCTCTACTTTACCTCCCTTCCTTCCTTCCTTCCTTCCTTCTCTTCCTTCCCTTTCTTCCTTCCTCCCCTTCCTTCTTTCCTTTCCTTCCTTCTTTCCTTCCTTCCTTCCTTCCTTCCTTCCTTCCTTCCTTCCTTCCTTCCTTCTTTCCCTTCCCTTCCCTCCCTTCCTTCCCTTCCTTCCTTTCTTCCTTCCTTCCCTACCTTCTCTTCCTTCCTTCACTTCCTTGCCTTCCTTCCTTCCCTACATTACCTTCCTTCCCTCCTTCCTTCCCTTCCTTCCTTCCTTCCTTTCCTTCCTTCCTTCCCTTCCTTTCCTTCCTTCCCTTCCTTCCTTCCTTCCTTCCTTCCCTTCCCTTCCCTTCCCTTCCTTCCCTCCCTTCCTTCCTTCCTTCCTTCCTTCCTTCCTTCCTTCCCTTCCTTCCTTCCTTCCTTCCCTTCCCTTCTCTTCCTTCCTTCCCTTCTCTTCCTTCCTTTCTTTCTTTCTTCCTTCTTTCCTATGACTCTGTTGGAGTTCTGCTTCCCAATGGCAGTAAATATCTGCTGGCTGTGAGCTGGATGCCACAATTGGTAGATATCCCTCTGAGGACACAATGCGGCGTATGCCGATTGGACAGCGGCTACCACTTTGCATCATCCGCGATGTCCTTCGCTCTCCAGCAAATCCCAGTAAATGGTCCCTTTAGGGTTTCAGCTGTCACATGGAGCTGCCACGGAGGGTCTCGGTTTAGCAAGAAATACAAACAGACAAAGTATTTATTTGGAAGAAAAAAATATTTTTCACACCTGACGTTATTAGAAGCAGCAGGTAGTAAGAGCCTGTAGCCAAAACACAGTTCACGGGGGTTAAAAGAAACCAAAATAATGGATTAATTTGTTCCAGCTGAGACACTTGTGTGAGCCTGAAGCCTCATGTGCAGATCCCAGAATGCTCTGCGGCACCACGCAAGAAATGAACGCAGGCGGGGGGGAGAGTTTATATGACAACGCACGGCTCAAACATGCGTATTTTCACAGGTGGGTGGACGTTCTGCTAATGGGAGCCGCTTTCGGGCTCATAAAATGTTCATTATGGCAATAAAGGAAAAGGCAAACATTTCAAACACAGGAGGGCAGACAATAAAGACCTTACTGGAGATGGTTGGGGCACATGGGTGTCTTTCAAAAAGAAAAGTCAAAAAAGGGGGACCCTCAGCTTGTGGTCCTGACACCCCCCACCCACAGAGTACCCCTGACGTGGGGGCTACAGAGGTGCATAGAGATATTGTCAACATCCACAACCGTGCAGAGCATTAGCCGAGAGCTTTTTAAACCAAGGGCCAGTTCACTATTTGTTAGACTATTGGGGGGGGGGGGGGCAGACTGTGAGCAGAATGTACGAGGGCTTCTGATTGGCCAACATGATGCCCAAATTGCCCAAGCTCCAGCCCGCTTCTTCTTGGATAGGACAACAACCCACTGCTATAGCTAAAGATCTCCACCATATTGTGCCTATGCCTTCCACAGGCCAGGGTTAGGCAGCCTGCGGCTCTCCAGCTGTTGCAGGACTACAAGTTCCATCATGCCTCTGCAAGTTATAGCTGTAACTGTCAATTTTGCAATGTCTCATGGGAAATGTAGTTCCACAACAGCTAGAGAGCCGCAGGTTGCCTACCCCTGCCATAGACCTTCCAGCAACATCCCGGCTCCCAGTTCAAGTAGACCATGTTATGTCCCCAAAATACATAGCAGATCCTCGGAGCTGCAGATTTTTTGCTTTTGAGAAGCCGGCAATAAAATGGAATTTGCAGCCCTTTCACTTTAGGCATTAAAAAAAATGTGCTGCTCCTGGCCACATTTTCTTTTTTAATGTTTTTCCATGTCCCCCATGGCCATGCCCTCTTCTGTTTTTTTGACACCATCTTGCTTATTTTCCTCGAAAATGGGAATTTTTAATTTGACAGATTTGGATCCCATTGATTTCAGTGGGGTTTGGGTTTGGCATCCAAATTTCTTTGAAGTTCACCCAACAATGCTCAAACGGAACCCAAGGCTGTTCAGGGCATCCCTGCTTAAGTGCTTGATACATTTGGTTTACTTGATACATTACTTGAAACATTTTTTGTTTACTACATTACTTGAAACACTTTTGGTTTAGTTGATACATTACTTGAAACATTTTTTGTTTATTTATTAATATTCTTGAAACATTTTTTTGTTTGCTTAATACATTACTTTATATATCACGTGATACAATTTTGGTTTACTTGATATATTAATTGAAACATTTTTGGTTTTCTTGATATATTGATGCAGCTTTGGTTTACTTGAAACATTTTTTGTTTATTTATTAATATTCTTGAAACTTTTTTTGTTTGCTTGATACATTACTTTATATATCACTTATTCAATTTTGGTTTACTTGATACATTAATTGAAACACTTTTGGTTTACTTGAAACCTTTTTGGTTTACTTGATACATTGATGCAGCTTTGGTTTACTTGATACATTACTTGAAACATTTTTTGTTTACTTGATACATTGATACAATTTTGGTTTACTTGATACATTACTTGAAACATTTTTGATTTACTTGCTAGACTCCACCTCCGCAACATCGCAAAAATCCGCACGTTCCTAACCCCAGAAACCACTAAACAGCTCATCCACTCCCTCATCATATCACGACTCGACTACTGCAACTCCCTCCTCACTGGCCTGCCTCGCCGCTGGCTATCCCTGCTTCAGTCCATCCTGAATACGGCTGCCAGACTCATTCACCTTTCCAGCCGCTCCATCTCCGCCACCCCCCTCTGCCAATCCCTCCAATGGCCTCCACTCAGTGTCCTCCACCCCCCTCTGCCAATCCCTCCACTGGCCTCCACTCAGTGTCCTCCACCCCTCTCTGCCAATCCCTCCACTGGCCTCCACTCAGTGTCCTCCACCCCCCTCTGCCAATCCCTCCACTGGCCTCCACTCAGTGTCCTCCACCCCCCTCTGCCAATCCCTCCACTGACCTCCACTCAGTGTCCTCCACCCCCCTCTGCCAATCCCTCCACTGGCCTCCACTCAGTGTCCTCCACCCCCCTCTGCCAATCCCTCCACTGGCCTCCACTCAGTGTCCTCCACCCCCCTCTGCCAATCCCTCCACTGACCTCCACTCAGTGTCCTCCACCCCCCTCTGCCAATCCCTCCACTGGCCTCCACTCAGTGTCCTCCACCCCCCTCTGCCAATCCCTCCACTGGCCTCCACTCAGTGTCCTCCACCCCCCTCTGCCAATCCCTCCACTGGCCTCCACTCAGTGTCCTCCACCCCCCTCTGCCAATCCCTCCACTGGCTTCCGATTGCCCAACGGATCAAATTCAAAATCCTAACACTGATGTACAAAGCTGTCCACCATACTGCCCCGAACTACATCACTGAACTAATATCCAAGTACCGCCCAACACGCACACTCCGCTCCTCACAAGACCTCCTTCTCTCTAGTTCCCTGGTCTCCTCCTCCCATGCCCGCCTCCAGGACTTCTCCAGGGTGTCACCCATCCTCTGGAACTCCCTGCCCCAACCCATCAGATTATCACCTACTCTTCTCTCCTTTAGGCGCACCCTGAAAACCCATCTCTTCAGGGAAGCCTACCCCACCCCCTGCTAACCTGCCGACCTCCTCCACTCTTCCTACCACTCCATCCCCCACAGCTATCTCCTCCTGTACCACCATCCCCTCCCTCCTAGATTGTAAGCTCCAAGGAGCAGGGCCCTTGATCCCCTCATGTTTTGCATTGTATTGTTGTTGTTCTGTCACATGTTCTGTCCCCCTTTGTAATGTACAGCGCTGAGCGAACTATTGGCGCTTTATAAATACTGTATAATAATAATAATATATTACTTGATACATTGATATATTTTTGGTTTACTTGATAAATTACTTAAACATTATTTGCTTACTTGATATAATACTTTATATATTTTTCTCCAAAAATACTTTATTAATATGAGAATAGACAAGATAGCATATAGAGCTATAGATGACAATCAGAACATACACATGACACGTTGTCTCCCGTTTCGCAGACGGGACGTATTGTAATAGAAGGCAATGTGGAGCAGGACAGTACGTCAAGCATACACTACAACCAATGGGGACGCAGAGGAAAGTGGATGCATCAATGTAGGTGTATGTTATCACGTCTGGAATATCAGCATTTATTTATGATGGAGTGATATGAAGATTAGGGTATGGAAGGCACTAGATGTTGTGGACGTCATGGTTTACGTATTTATAACTTGAGTGTATGATATAGTTGAGGTTAGTCATATCTGTGTGAAGGTAAATGATCTATTTGGTTGGTGAGGAATGAATGATAAGGTGGTATGAGAGGTGTGAAAAAAGAGAGGTGTGAAAAAAGAACAGTAAGAACAAGAGATGCAGGATGAGATGGTGGGGGGAATACGGGGGAAGGGAAGAGAAAAAAAAATTATATGGGGGGGGAGTAAGGGGTTAAGTGGCAGTAGCATGTATAGGTACTAAAAAGTTAAAATGGATCACCTCCCCAAATATTAGCCAAGCCACAAAGGTAATAATAAAGCTTAGAATATGGTATGTGCAAGATCGGACGGCGGGGTAACACGTGGAGCAGAAACCCCGTCAGGCGTGTCATGATATAGCTCTACAGCCCATCCTTACATGTGATATGTGTCCCCCGTGATCTGGGTATTCCCCGATACAGCCTTGTATTAGGTCATTTAGTCCGGGATATAGATTGATCATTTACTATTAAGTGATCGGTAGAAGTGGATTTGAAATGAGTCCAGCATGCCCATGTATGTTACTTTATATATTACCTGATACATTTTTGGTTTACTTGATGCATTACTTGAAACATTTTTCAGTTTACGTAATACATTACTTGATACATTTTTGGTTTAATTGATACATTTAAATGAAACATTTTTGATTTACTTGATACATTACTTTATATATTACTTGATACATTACTTGGTCCATTTTTAGTTTACTTGATACATTGATACAATTTGGGTTTACTTGATGCATTACTTGAAACATGTAAATTACTTGATAAATTACTTAAACATTATTTATTTACTTGATATATTACTTTATATATTACCTGATACATTTTTGGTTTACTTGATGCCAAGGGCGGACTGACAACTCATGGGGCCCCCGGGCAATAGGGGATCATGGGGCCCCTGTGTCCTTGCTCAAACTCAAAAAAGCCTATGAAAAGGTACCAGGGGCATCTCATGGGGCCCCCTACTGACCCCGGGCCCTCGGGCAGTGCCCGAGTTTCTAAATGGTCAGTCTGCCCCTGCTTGATGCATTACTTGAAACATTTTTCAGTTTACGTAATACATTACTTGATAGATTTTTTTGTTTACTTGATACATTTAAATGAAACATTTTTGGTTTACGTGATACATTGATACAATTTTGGTTTACTTGATTCATTGCTTGAAACATTTTCAGTTTACTTGATACATTAATACAATTGTGGTTTACTTGATTCATTACTTGAAACATTTTTGGTTTACTTGATACATTGATACAATTTTGGTTTACTTGATTCATTGCTTGAAACATTTTCAGTTTACTTGATACATTGATACAATTTTGGTTTACTTGATACATTATTTGAAACATTTTTGGTTTACTTGATACATTGATACAATTTTGGTTTACTTGATTCATTACTTGAAACATTTTTGGTTTGCTTGATACATTGATACAATTTTGGTTTACTTGATTTATTACTTCAAACATTTTTGGTTTACTTGATACATTGATACAGTTTTGGTTTACTTGATTCATTACTTGAAATATTTTTGGTTTACTTGATACATTGATACAATTTGGGTTTACTTGATTTATTACTTGAAACATTTTTTGGTTTACTTGATGCATGACTTTCTATATTACTTGATACATTTTTACTTTACTTATTACATAACTTAAAACCTTTTTGGGTTTACTTGATACATTGATACAATTTTGGTTTATCTAATGCATTACTTGATTTTTTTGGTTTACTTGCTACATTGTTGGTTAGCAACCATCCATATAAGATGTATATATTATTGGAGTGCATCTAATAATACCTTATAATAACTATTATACACCTGTTTTAGAATAGGGATCACCTGTTTTTTTTTTTTGTACATTTTTTATGTTGGGGTTCGATAAGAATGATATAGTGAATGTTTAGTTTCGGCGCGCAAACTGTCTTTGTCATCTGGGAAAAGCTTTCAGCGCCGGGCCGAAGAGAGTTAACGTCTGGTAGATGGGACAAGTTAATCAGGTACGCAGGTGGTGTAATAATAGCGCGCTGGAAATTGCAGGAAAGAGAGGATCTGTCATCGGGTAGGTGAGCAGAAAACCTATTGCATTTATACATAATCCTCTAAAAAGGTTTAATTTTCACAGAAGTCCGAGGCCGGATTGGGTTTCATCTTTGGTGGATTGCCTGGGGAAGACTGGGCTCTGGTTTCACAAGATCGGCATTGTGGGAGGGAGCGGGGTCAGACGCAGCCAAACGATTTTCTAACCCCACAAAGTTCTGGGATAAATTATATTAATAAAAACTGGTGGCGATGAATATGGTGTTGGAGAGGAGGAGGACGTTTTAGGCCCTCGATGATTATTTTTGTGGTCGTGATGTCAGCGCGGTGCCATTTGTTAAGCTCCACCAAAACAGACAAACTTTCAGTGTTTCAACCTGTCAGAGGGGCTAAGGCTGGCTTTGAGGGGTCAAGGCTGCACTTGAATTTCCACTACTCAAAAAAAAAAACATAAAAATGAAAAAAAAAAAAATGGATTGAAATTTAAAAAAATAAAAAAACAATAGAAATGTTAATAGACAAAAATATATATTTTTTTATTTTATTTATATATATATATATATATATATATATATATATATACTGTATTTTGTTTATTAACACTTCTGTTTTTTTTTATTTATTTTTATTTCAAGTAATCATATATAAGTAATGCATCAAGTGAATTTCCACTACTCAAAAAAAAAAAGGTAAGAATTAAAAAAAATGGATTGAAATAAAAAATAATCCAAAACAATATAATTGTTAATAGACAAAAAAAAATATTTATATATATATATATATATATATATATATATATATATATATACTGTATATACTGTATTTTGTCTATGAACACCTCTATTTATTTTTTTTAGTTTCAAGTAATCATATATATATATATATATATATATATATATATATTTTTTTTTATTTTTTTTTTATTTTATGTATTTGTTTATTACAGGTGCTTTTATTTATATATATATATATATATATATATATATATATATATATATATATATATATATATCTCCCTCTCTCTCTCTCTCTCTCTCTCTCTCTCTCTCTCTCTCTCTATATATATATATATATATATATCAATTTTTGCAGCTCTTTACATATTTACTGTACATTCACATCAGTTCCCGCCCACGAGGAGCATACAATCTAAGGTCCCTAACTCCCATCATACATACACATATTAGGGCCACTTTAGACAGGAGCCAATTAACCTACCAGCATGTCTGTGGAGTGTGAAGAAACCGGAGTACCCGGAGGAAACCCACACAGACACAGGGAGAACAAACTTCAAGCAGGTGGTGCCATGGCTGCGATTCAAACCAACGACTCTAGTACTGCTAACCGTGTGTGTGTGTAATGCCTTCCAGGTTAGTTTGGTAGTGTTTTTGGTAGATAGAGGCTGAGTAGCAGCCTGGGATGAGTCAGCCTCGGAGTGAGGTAGTGGGTTCACCTCAGGCTCTAACAGGTCAGGGCTTCTGGAGCCCTCCTACCTCTCCAAGAACTGAAGAACTTTCTGGAAGAGGGGTGGAGGCTTAGATCTGCATGTTTGAGGGATTTTGTCAATCCCCTGACAGGAGGCTGGGCATTGTGACCAGGACAACCCTCAAATGTGGCAGAGCCTGGGGGGGGAGGTGTGAAGTATTGGGTGGAAGATGGATTTAGGAAGGCTGAAGTGTGGAGCATGGGAGGGAGCCCCAGGGAGGGGAACCTACCTACAGGCAAGAGGATCTTCACTGCCTCAACATCTCCTGGGGAGGACAGCCTGTGCAGCAAGAAAGGAGCCAGCCCAGCAAAATGCCTGAAGGCAGCCACCAACCCACTAAGCTAACAGGACAGTGTGTGTATTCTTACACCCCCTGGTCCAGATAAGTGGAAAGGGCAGTGAGGTGCAAGACCCAACTAGCTTGTCTGGGTGAGGAGGATTAATCATCCGTGGTCAGACGAAGTACACTAGGAAGAGTCTTTGGAGCTCCTCAAAGAGATAGATGTTGCTATATGCATTTTGTACATAGTTGCCCATGAGTTTATCCTCCAGTTGTGCAGTTCTTCGGGCATTCCATATACCCCTAGACTCCATCCAAATTCTTAACCCCTTAATAAAGTCACAAAACCAAGTTCAAGGACTGTTCTTTGTCTCCAGTGTGCAAAGTGTGGAAAATGCATGTTGCTTGGCCATGCATAGGTTAGGGGGACCCAAATCAAATCCAGCAGCCCTTACAACGAGGGTAGTGCTACATATGTAATGCCCTCCAGGTGAGCTAGATAGGATGTTTGTTTGGTTCTTTTTTTTTAGATAGAGGCTGAGTCAGTCTGGGAGTGAGGGAGGAGTTCACCTCAGGACAGGCTGGGAGGCTTTAACAAGTCAGGGCTTCTGGAGCCCTCCCACCTCTCCAGAGACCTGAAAATTTTCTGAAGCAGGGGAGACCAGGGGAGGAGGCTCAGATCTGCATGTTTGAGGGACCTTGGCCAATCTCCTGATAGGGGGCTGGGCATGGTGACTAGAGCAACTCTCAAATATCAGAGACCCTGGGTAATAGTGTGCTGTGTTGGGTGGAAGATGGATTGAGGTAGGCTGGAGCGAGGAGCCTGGGAGGGGGCTCCAGGGAGGGGAGCCTACAAACAGGCAGGTTACTGGAGAAGAGAAGTCCACTGCCTCAACGCCTCTTGGAGAGGACAGCTTGTGTAGCAGGGAAGGAGTCCACCCAGTGTAAGGCTTGAAGGCAGCTGCCAACCCACTAAGCTAACAGAAGAAGACAGTGTGAGTACTCCTACACCCTCTAGACCAGATAAAGGTAGAGGGCGGTCAGGTGCAAGACCCACCTAGTTTCTCATCTGGGACTGTTCAATTGACAGCTTCTGGGCCCCCTTGCCCAAGGAATACCCTCAGTGCAGCTGGGTGAAGAAGAGGAATCATTCGTGGTCTGAGGAGGTACACTGAAGGGGTTTAGTGCTCCTTAAAGAAAGACTGTTGCTAATCCACATTTTTATACATGGTTGCTAAGGAGTTGTCCTCAAGTTGTACAGTTCCTCGGGCATCCCATATACCCCTAGACCCTATGCAAGTTTAATTCCTTAATAAAATTCCAAAACCAAGCTCAAGGACTGTTTACTGACTCCAGTGTACAAAGTTTTGCAAATGTATGTTGCTGGCAATGCAGACCATTCAAATCCAGAGCCCCCCTAAGGGGGTAGTGCTACATTTATTGTAATACCTTTTCCTGATATAAATTTATCTAGATAGAGGAATCAGGACCTCCTTCCTCCTGCCGGTGACCCCTCTAGTGATATAATGATCTAAATAGAGGAATCGGGACCTCCTTCCTCCTGCCGGTGACCCCTCTAGTGATATAATGATCTAAATAGAGGAATCGGGACCTCCTTCCTCCTGCCGGTGACCCCTCTAGTGATATAAAGATCTATATAGAGGAATCGGGACCTCCTTCCTTCTGCCGGTGACCCCTCTAGTGATATAAAGATCTATATAGAGGAATCGGGACCTCCTTCCTTCTGCCGGTGACCCCTCTAGTGATATAAAGATCTATATAGAGGAATCGGGACCTCCTTCCTCCTGCCGGTGACCCCTCTAGTGATATAAAGATCTATATAGAGGAATCGGGACCTCCTTCCTCCTGCCGGTGACCCCTCTAGTGATATAAAGATCTATATAGAGGAATCGGAACCTCCTTCCTCCTGCCGGTGACCCCTCTAGTGATAGGATCTATATAGAGGAATCAGGACCTCCTTCCTCCTGCCGGTGACCCCTCTAGTGATATAAAGGTCTATATAGAGGAATCAGGACCTCCTTGCTCCTGCCGGTGATCCCTCTAGTGATATAAAGATCTATATAGAGGAATCAGGACCTCCTTGCTCCTGCCGGTGACCCCTCAAGTGATATAAAGGTCTATATAGAGGAATCAGGACCTCCTTCCTCCTGCTGGTGACCCCTCTACAGGTTGCCTACAGAAATCTACAGGAGCGGGCGTAAACAAGACCAGTCCCTTTGTTCAAGGAGAGGGAACAGAGTTGTAGGAGGGGCCCAGCAGGCTCCACCCACTACAGGTTGCATGCAGAGAACCACAGGAGAGGGCGGAGACCAGACCAGTCACCCTGCACAAGGAAAGGGAGCAGAGCTGTGGGAGGGGCCCAGCAGGCTCCACCCACTACAGGTTGCCTGCAGAAAACTGCAAGGATGGGGCGGAGACGAGACCAGTCTCCCTGCACAAGGAGAGGGAGCAGAGTTGTAGAAGGGGCCCAATAGGCTCCACCCACTACCGGTTGCATGCAGAGAACTACAGGAGAGGGCGGAGACCAGACCAGTCACCCTGTACAAGGAGAGGGAGCAGCAGTGAGCGGTCTTTATTACAGGAAGTCTCACACTGGATGACTGCACAGATCTGGAAGAAATACACAAAGATCTCCGAGATCCCAGAAGAAGACGCATGAGGAATGGATCATACAAGTTCATTTTTGTGTTTTGTTTTTTAATTAGAGTTTTTTTTATTTAACTAGAATCTATGACATCAACATTTTCTGTGCTAATTGTGCCTTTGCTACTTTTTTTTTTTCCCTTTCAGTGATCTTATCCCAGTTGCAATCAATTTGAATAAATTCCCCGCTCATTCCTTTCACTAAAAAACTAAGTTTAAAAAAATAAAAAAAATGAATTAAAAACAAAATTTGATTACATGGTGGGCACTAACTCATCTAAAAAAAAAAATTTTAATTAAATTTAGAAAATCAAAATGATCTGTCAGAGGATGAGGCCATTGTGGGGGTTATTTCCTAAAGCTGCACAGTGCAAAATCTAGAAACCAATCAGCTTCCAGGTTTCATTGACAAAGTTTAACTGAACAAGCTGAAGGTAGAAGCTGATTGGCTCCCAGGCACGGCTGCACCAGATTCCGAGTGTCCCAGTTTTAGGAAATCTTTTCCTATGGTTTTCCACCAAGTTCTCTCCGTTTTACCTATAACTTGACATGGAAGGGGTTAATTCCCATCCCCCCCCCCCCCTTTTCCAGCATTGCCCAGCAAGCTCTGAGCTGCCCACGTACCTGATGAATGTATGGAGGTGAGGGGCAGCTGCCAGCTTGGAAGGCAGACAGGGTGTGGGGTGGACTGTACGCGGCCGTGCAGAGCCGAGGCACCATTTGATATTCTTGGCCGCGCCGTGTTGTTTTTTGTTTCCCCTTTTCATGGGCCACGTCCCAAGACAGATTCAGGTGGAGCAACCTCAGGCTCCTGGCTGTCCCAGGGGAGGCCTCATTTCATGCGTAAGAAGAAGAAAAAAAAAAAAATTACAGAAACTGAACAATCGTTTCCAAAACTAATTTGGCCGGCAGAACAGACCTATATATTTAGCAGGAGGAATTGCTTACGGGGGCAGCTGTACCTCTACGGCTCTCCACACATTCCCAGTATGACTGAACGTAGAATTTATCCCCAGATACAATCATGGCCAGAAATCTTGTCCCCCCGCACTTCTGATTGCGCACCACTTCGCCCAGAAAATTGTTGCAATTACAAATGTTTCGGCATTCTCATGTTTATTTCTTTTCTTTATATCGGTGACACAAAAAAGTGGAGAAACGAAAAGCCAAATCTGACACATTCCACGCAAAAAAACCCAAAAATGGGCCAGACAAAATTACCACCTTCGCAAGATTGTGAGAAATTATTGCATTCCAAGTTTGTGACGCTCCTGTAATTTGTCATTAAACTCCCCCGTATCCATGACCGGGCGCTGACAACATGGAAATCACACCGACAACCGGGGACAATGGGGACAAATGGCCTCCGCCTTTCTGTTGGGTGTCTCTGTGGGCCACATGGAGCATGGAGGAGAGAGGGAGCCACAAAGAATTGTCTGAGGATTGGAGAACAAATATGGTGGAAAAGCACGGACAATCTCATAGTGAAAAGTCCATCTCCAGAGATCCTAATGTTCCTGTGTCCACTGTACGCAACATTGTCAAGAAGTTTAAAGCCCATATAGGTAATCTCCCTGGATGTGGAGAGAGAAAAATTGATCAAAGATTGCAAAAAAGGATTGTTGGAATGGTGGCTAAAGAACCTCCATCAACTTCCAGACAAACCAGCTGACCTTCAGGCACCGGGTCCAACTGTGTCTGCTCGCACTATACGCCACCATCTGAATGAAAAGGGACGCTATGGTGGGAGACCCAGGAGGACCCCACTGCTGACACAGAAATATGGGAGGAGACCCAGGAGGACCCCACTGCTGACACAGAAATATGGGAGGAGACCCAGGAGGACCCCACTGCTGACACAGAAATATGGTGGGAGACCCAGGAGGACCCCACTGCTGACACAGAAATATGGGAGGAGACCCAGGAAGACCCCACTGCTGACACAGAAATATGGTGGGAGACCTGGGAGGACTCCACTGTTGACACAGAAATATGGTGGGAGACCCAGGAGGACCCCACTGCTCACACAGAAATATGGTAGGAGACCCAGGAGGACCCCACTGCTGACACAGAAACATAAAAAGGCCAGATTGGAGTTTGCCAAAACTTACCTGAGGAAGCCAAGATCCTTCTGAGAGAATGTGTTGGGGACAGACGAAACAATGCCAGCTTTTTGGTAAAGCCCATCATTCTACTGTGTCCAGAAAGAGCAATGAGGCCTTTACAGAAAAGAATCCAGTCCCTCCAGTCACACATGGTGGGGGGTCACTGATGGTTTGGGGTTGCTTTGTTGGTTCAGGCACTGGATGTCTTGGCCGTGTACATGGCATTATGAAATCTGAAGACTACCAAAGAATTCTGGGGTGCAATGTAGGGTCCGGTGTCAGAAAGTTGGGTCTCCAATGTCAGAGGTCATGGGTCTTCCAGCAGGACAATGACCCAAAGCACACGTCAAAAAGCCCCCAGAAATGGTTTCATACAAAGCGCTGGAGAGGACTGAACTGACCAGCAATGAGTCCAGATCTCCATCCCATAGAGCTCCTGTGGAGAGATCTCAGAACATCAGTTGGGGAAAGGAACCTTCCAATCTGAGAGACCCGGAGCAGTTGGTGAAAGAAGAGTGATCCAAAATTCCAGCAGAGAGGTGGAGGAAACTCATTGATGGTTCCAGGAAGCCATTGGTTTCAGGTATTTGTGCTACTAAATATTACATGGAGGGTGCCAATAATTTTGTCCAGTCCATTTTTGGGCTTTTGCGTGGAATGTGTCAGATTGGGCTTTTAGTTTCTCCACTTTTTTGTGTCACCAATACAAAGCAAAGAAATAAACACGAGCATGCTGAAACATAATTTCAACAATGTTCTGGGTGAAGTGGTGCGTTATCTGACAGAAATGCGGGGGGGACAGGATTTTTGGCCATGACTGTACAGTAGGTTCCTCCTGCCTGGACAGGCCCCTGAAGTATATGTTGGAAATTGGAAAAGTTCATAGGTTCTGGTAGGGATTCGGAAAAAGTAGATGTATTAGCATGTTCTGGGGTGACAACGCTCTGTCCATGCCTCCCATATGTGCTCCTGCGTTGTCACCCTGGCCTCTGATGGAGACTACAAGTGGCCATTTCATCACACATTACACAGATGTCGCCCTCTGTTGTCACCATCAGTAGAAGCCTGCCCTGAGAAATGCCATATAGCTATCACTGAGGTGGCTGCAAAGAGGCTGCAGGAGATCCTCAGCACAGACATGATACAAAGGATAAAAGAAAAGGTGAAAACTGTAAAAAAAAAAAAAAAAAAGCAAATATGTATTATTGTTAAGACTATAGGCAGGGTTAGTGTTAGAGTTATGGGGGGGGGGGGGGGGGTAGTATTAGGGCTGCAATGAAGATTAGTGTTAGGGTCACAGGGAGTGTTAGGGTTATGGTGAAGGTCAGTTTTAGGGTTACAAGGAGGCTTAGTGTTAGAGCTAAAGAGAAGATCAGGGTTAGTGTTAGGGTTAGGGCAGATCAAGGTTAGGGCTACAGGGTGGGCTAGTGTCTGTTGTGAAACTACAAGTCCCAGCATGCCTCTGCCTTTGGGTGTCATACTTGTAACTGTCAATCTTGCCTCATGGGATTTGTAGTTTGGCAACAGCTGGAGGGCCGCCGGTTTGACACCCGTGTGTTAGGGTTATGGGGACATCAAGGTTAGGGTTACAGGGTGTATTAGTGTTGGGGTTGCAGGGTGTGTTAGTGTTGGGGGTTACAGGGAGGATTAGTGTTGGGGTTACAGGGTGTATTAGTGTTGGGGTTACAGGGTGTGTTAGTGTTGGGGGTTACAGGGAGGATTAGTGTTGGGGTTACAGGGTGTATTAGTGTTGGGGTTACAGGGTGTGTTAGTGTTGGGGTTACAGGGTGTATTAGTGTTGGGGTTACAGGGTGTGTTAGTGTTGGGGTTACAGGGTGTGTTAGTGTTGGGGTTACAGGGTGTATTAGTGTTGGGGTTACAGGGAGGATTAGTGTTGGGGTTACAGGGTGTGTTAGTATTGGGGTTACAGGGTGTATTAGTGTTGGGGTTACAGGGTGTGTTAGTGTTAGGGTTACAGGGTGTGTTAGTGTTGGGGTTACAGGGTGTGTTAGTGTTGGGGTTGCAGGGTGTGTTAGTGTTGGGGTTACAGGGTGTATTAGTGTTGGGGTTACAGGGTGTGTTAGTGTTGGGGTTACAGGGTGTATTAGTGTTGGGGTTACAGGGTGTATTAGTGTTGGGGTTAGAGGGTGTATTAGTGTTGGGGTTAGAGGGTGTATTAGTGTTGGGGTTACAGGGTATGTTAGTGTTGGGGTTAGAGGGTGTGTTAGTGTTGGGGTTGCAGGGTGTGTTAGTGTTGGGGTTACAGGGTGTGTTAGTGTTGGGGTTACAGGGTGTATTAGTGTTGGGGTTGCAGGGTGTGTTAGTGTTGGGGTTGCAGGGTGTATTAGTGTTGGGGTTACAGAGTGTGTTAGTGTTGGGGTTGCAGGGTGTATTAGTGTTGGGGTTACAGGGTGTGTTAGTGTTGGGGTTGCAGGGTGTGTTAGTGTTAGGGTTAGAGGGTGTGTTAGTGTTGGGGTTACAGGGTGTGTTAGTGTTGGGGTTGCAGGGTGTGTTAGTGTTAGGGTTAGAGGGTGTATTAGTGTTGGGGTAGCAGGGTGTGTTAGTGTTGGGGTTGCAGGGTGTGTTAGTGTTAGGGTTAGAGGGTGTGTTAGTGTTGGGGTTACAGGGTGTGTTAGTGTTGGGGTTGCAGGGTGTATTAGTGTTGGGGTTGCAGGGTGTGTTAGTGTTAGGGTTAGAGGGTGTATTAGTGTTGGGGTTGCAGGGAGGATTAGTGTTGGGGTTACAGAGTGTGTTAGTGTTGGGGTTACAGGGTGTGTTAGTGTTGGGGTTGCAGGGTGTGTTAGTGTTAGGGTTAGAGGGTGTGTTAGTGTTGGGGTTGCAGGGTGTATTAGTGTTGGGGTTAGAGGGTGTATTAGTGTTAGGGTTAGAGGGTGTGTTAGTGTTGGGGTTGCAGGGTGTATTAGTGTTGGGGTTAGAGGGTGTATTGGTGTTAGGGTTAGAGGGTGTGTTAGTGTTGGGGTTACAGGGTGTGTTAGTGTTGGGGTTACAGGGTGTATTAGTGTTGGGGTTACAGGGTGTGTTAGTGTTGGGGTTGCAGGGTGTATTAGTGTTGGGGTTACAGGGTGTGTTAGTGTTGGGGTTACAGGGAGGATTAGTGTTGGGGTTACAGGGTGTGTTAGTGTTGGGGTTACAGGGTGTGTTAGTGTTGGGGTTGCAGGGTGTGTTAGTGTTGGGGTTGCAGGGTGTGTTAGTGTTGGGGTTACAGGGTGTGTTAGTGTTGGGGTTACAGGGAGGATTAGTGTTGGGGTTACAGGGTGTGTTAGTCTTGGGGTTACGGGGGGGTTATTACAACTGAGGGTTTCCTTAGGGTGGGCATTGCTTCCAGTGCCGGCATGTCAGGTGTTGGGTGCAGGCAGCCCCTTCTCTAACACTTACTGATCCTCGGACCGAGCTGATTGGTTGCCTGTAAGCCAATCCCGTGAGCAGAAGAATGAAGACGTCGGCTTTGCCTCGATTTGATACATTTTGCAGCACATTCATATTTATTATAGGGACGTGATCCCCCCTCCCCCCCACCACATAACATGTAATAAGTTTCAGCGCCCCCCATTACAGCGCGGATCACGCGGTGCGTTGCGGCGTATTCCCTGCAAATTGTTTAAATCTGTATAAACAAAAGTGAGGTAACACTAATTACTCCGCTCAGCCCGGCTGCTACCAATAATTTCTCGGGGAAAAGAAGGAGAAAAAAAAAAGAAAAGTTTGAGAGAGAAATTAGCTGGAACTAGAAAATCGTTCTATTTTTTCGCCCCCCCCCCCCCCCCCGCAAAACAAATCTCTGTTTTCTGCCCCGAATGTTTTCGCAGGTTAAGGCGGCTGTCGCCGATTTGTCTGGCCGGCGTCGGATCCAAATGGGAGCAGACTGCTGAGGAGGGGCGGGCGTGTTATGATAAGGCGCGGGTGCCAGTGTGAAGGTGATGAAGGAGGGCGTGCGCTGCCAGGAGCCGCGAGATGCGACATCATTTCTGATTAGTCCGCGCCGGACGAGAAAAATGACGCAGCGCGACGACATCGACGGGGTGTAAAAGGGGGTTCCGACTTTACATGCCAATGTACCCAGTTCCCTATCGAGCCATTGAACGGTTCGGGATATAGGTTTTCATGCTATCAGCCACTCAAAGGACCCCGCATTCACTATATCCATTCTCCCCGGACCCCGCATTCACTATATCCGGTCTCCCCGGACCCCGCATTCACTATATCCGCTCTCCCCGGACCCCGCATTCACTATATCCGTTCTCCCCAGACTCCGCATTCACTATATCCGCTCTCCCCGGACCCCGCATTCACTATATCCGCTCTCCCCGGACCCCGCATTCACTATATCCGCTCTCCCCGGACCCCGCATTCACTATATCCGCTCTCCCCGGACCCCGCATTCACTATATCCGCTCTCCCCGGGCCCCGCATTCACTATATCCGCTCTCCCCGGACCCCACATTCACTATATCCGCTCTCCCCGGACCCCGCATTCACTATATCCTCTCTCCCCGGACCCCGCATACACTATATCCGCTCTCCCCGGACCCCGCATTCACTATATCCGCTCTCCCCGGACCCCGCATTCACTATATCCGCTCTCCCCGGACCCCGCATTCACTATATCCGCTCTCCCCGGACCCCGCATTCACTATATCCGCTCTCCCCAGACCCCGCATTCACTATATCCGCTCTCCCCGGACCCCGCATTCACTATATCCATTCTCCCCGGACCCTGCATTCACTATATCCGCTCTCCCCGGACCCCGCATTCACTATATCCATTATCCCCGGACCCCGCATTCACTATATCCGCTCTCCCCAGACCCCGCATTCACTATATCCGCTCTCCCCGGACCCCGCATTCACTATATCCGCTCTCCCCGGACCCTGCATTCACTATATCCGCTCTCCCCGCATTCACTATATAGTCAATATAAACTGCTTTCCTCATCAGCAGCCTTGTGACTTCTATCAGTGTCCAGCAGAGCACTGGTTAATCTTGTAGGAGGAGTTTTCATTCTCCCCTGATTGTCCTATGAGGCTGCATGACCCCTGACAATGCTGATTGCCCCTGTGCTGATCACATGCACCCACCCATAAAAAAAAAAGAAACTCTCTAGCAATACGCACCAAACTGAGCATGTGCAGGATGCCTCCTAGCGCTCTGTTCTATCAGCAGATGGATTGGGGACAGTAGAAGGGGAGGAAAAGAGAAGACAGGATCAAACAGCCTTTTTACACAATGCAGAGGATTAACCCCTTAGGTTCCGCAGTGAATGAACAAGCATGCTCACAGCGTGATATTACTGTTGCGGGTTCAGTAACACATTGTTGTTAAATCGACCAGTCAGTCAGCAGGCTCCCCAATAATAGAAGATCAGTGCGGACGAACACTTTCCTGTAATAACAAGAGACTGCTTTGTGTTTTGCATTGAATATTCAGTGTCAGCCCCCCGAGCAGCTGAAAAGGTTTGCAGTCAGCAGTGCCGGGTGTGCCGTAGGAGCGGAATGCCTTTGGAGCCACAGCGGGGGGGGGGACGTTACGTCAATTACTAAGTCGGATTTAATCGCCTCATCAGATGCAGCCTATTAACATCTCCCTCCTAATTGCCGGGAGATATTTTCCTTCGGTTACGCATTGCAGGCTGAATGGGGTGATGAATGGATTCATCAGCCGGAGCCGATCACACGGCTGGACGGGATTCAAGAGCAATATTCTGGTCCCTCCGCTATTGTGCGTCCGCTATGGAAGCTGCATTTATTTTTTCGGCATCCTCCCCTGCTACATCTCTACACTTCTCCCAGCGTGTTACTAATGCCGGAACCAGGGGCGGACTGACAACTCATGGGGCCCCCCGGCAATAGGGGATCATGGGGCCCCCGGGCAGTAGGGGATCATGGGGCCCCCGGGCAATAGTGGATCATGGGGCCCCTGTGTCCTTGACCAAACTCAAAAAAGCCTATGAAAAAGGTACCAGGGGCTACTCATGGGGCCCCCTACTGACCCCGGGCCCCCGGGCAGTGCCCGAGTTTCCAAATGGTCAGTCCGCCCCTGGCTGGAACCCTCCTAGGAGATCGGAGAACGATCGAGTTCACCGCTCCCACAGAAAGATTCATCTGGAAGATCCAGGATCAGGCGTTCCACCTGCCGAACGTTCACAGGAACGACGGAACCTCCGGGACCGCCATCATCGCCGAGGGACGGACGGACGGCCATCTTTGAAACGTTTCCACCATCTAGATGTCTCACCGCCGCACTGCGCTTGAAGTCTGCGGGTTTTACGCCTTCGTTCACAAGAAACGTCATCACGTCGTGCTGCTCCATCACCCCGCGCTGCTCCGGGGGTCAGTAGGGGACCCCGTGAAATGCCCCTGGTACCTTTTTCATAGGCTTTTTTGAGTTTGGGCAAGGACACAGGGGCCCCATGATCCTCTATTGCCTGGGGGCCCCATGAGTTGTCAGTCCGCCCCTGGTTCCGGCATTAGTGACTGGGGGGAGAAGTGTAGAGATGTAGCAGGGGAGGATGGCAAAAAAATAAATGCAGTTTCCATCACCCCGCGTTGCTCCATCACACTGCGCTGCTCCATGACCCCGCAATGTTCCATCACCCTGCGCTGCTCCATGACCCCGCGCTGCTCCACGCACGCACTAACGCCGCCGGCTGCCATCTTGATTAGCGGTCTCTGGACTAGCCGGCAACACAACGCCGATCAGTAATAGGACACACCAGGGGCAGACTTACCATTTGGAAACCCGGGCACTGCCCGGGGGCCCGGAGTCAGTAGGGGGCCCCATGAGATACCCCTGGTACCTTTTTCATAGGCTTTTTTAAGTTTGGGCAAGGACACAGGGGCCCCATGATCCCCTATTGCCTGGGGGCCCCATGAGTTGTCAGTCCGCCCCTGGGACACACTTACTACTGAGTGTAGTACCGCCACGCCGGCGTCCATTTCTAATGAAAAATGAAAAGTCCCAGTGTGACTGTACGCCCCTCGTATAATGACTGGGATGGGGGGGGACTGGGACTGGGGGGGGGGCGGGGGCAGGGACAGACTGACAATTCATGGGGCCCCCGGGCAATAGGGGAACATGGGGCCCATGTGTCCTTGCCCAAACTCAAAAAAGCCTATGAAAGGTACCAGGTGCATCTCATGGGGCCCCCTACTGACCCCGGGGCCTCAGGCAGTGCCCAGGTTTCCAAATGGTCAGTCCGCCCCTGGGTGGGGGGGGGACGGGGTTCTCTGCGGTCCAGCTGTAACACTCCTGAATTCTCAGCCGTTTAAATGTGTGAATATTATGGTTGGCAGGTGTGCGACGTGAGGAAGGTGAGAAAAGTCCGCCGTCCCGCGACAGCATTTCACAGACTCAGTTCTGATTTTTCTTTTTTTTCCCTTTTTTTTTCCTTTTTTTTTTTTTTTGAAAAGTGAAGTTTCTGGGTCTGGAAATGTTCAGAAAGTTCTTGTTTATTTATGCAAATTATTTCTCACTAAATTTTCCAAACTGAACAGCTTTTTTTTAAGATCACCTTAAAAAAAAAATTGGACATTCACATACTTTTTCAGGTATAATTTGCATAGATAAACAAGAACTTTCTGAGCAGTTTTTTTTTTTGTTTATCTTTCCTTTGCTTTATGGTCCAGAAAAAAATTTAATAAAAAAAAAATCAATCAATTGGCCAATCAGTGATCACATGAACAGTAGTAAGCAAGATGCCACTTCTGACATCATTGCTAACTACCACTGGAAACCCGAGGGCCCGGGGTCAGTAGGGGGCCCCATGATATACCCCTGGGTACCTTTTTCATAGGCTTTTTTGAGTGTGGGCAAGGACACAGGGGCCCCATGATCCCCTATTGCCCCATGAGTTGTCAGTCCGCCCTGCTTACTACGTGAAATCTGTGAATGATCACAGAGGTCACAGGGTACAGGGCTATTCACAACAGCCTTGTACCATGTGACAAGCTGTGACCAATCACAGCTCACACAGTAGTTCTCAATGGCTGCAAGAATGCACACAAAGAGAAGGAGAAATGATTGCTTTTACAGCCTTTATGGGTGTAAAAGCAATCAGTGTAAAAAAAAAAATCTTCATCACCCCCCAAAATATGGTGACACTGTACTGCTAGGGTGACAGTATGTTAAAAAAAAAACATAAATAATAATATAAAAAAAATTAAATAAACATGTAAAAAAATGTTTTTTAAAAATTATACTTTTTGGTTATGAACTAATTTGGGTTATTTTTTTTTTTACTAAAAAGATAACTGAATACATTTTGGCCAAGATTTATTAAGAAAGATTATTTATTTGCAAAATTTTATCAGAAAAACACTTTTTTTCAAAATGTTTGGACTTTTTCATTTATATAGCAAAAAAAAAAAATCCCAGCGGTGAATAAATACCACTAAAATAAAGTTTTATCTGCCTCAAAAAATGCTAAAAAATTCATACGGGTACAGTGTTGCATGACCGCGCAATTGTCATTCAAAGTGTGATAGCGCTGAAAGCTGAAAATTAGCCTGGACAGGAAGGGGGTGAAAGTGTCTGGACTGGAAGGGGGGGAAAGTGTCCGGACTGGAAGGGGGTGAAAGTGTCCCGACAGGAAGGGGGTGAAAGTGTCCAGACTGGAAGGGGGTGAAAGTGTCCCGACAGGAAGGGGGTGAAAGTGTCCAGACTGGAAGGAGGGGAAAGTGTCCGGACTGGAAGGGGGGAAAGTGTCCGGACTGGAAGGGGGTGAAAGTGTCCGGACTGGAAGGGGGGGAAAGTGTCCGGACTGGAAGGGGGGGAGTGTCCGGACTGGAAGGGGGTGAAAGTGTCCGGACTGGAAGGGAGTGAAAGTGTCCAGACTGGAAGGGGGGGAAAGTGTCCGGACTGGAAGGGGGGGAGTGTCCGGACTGGAAGGCGGGGAAAGTGTCCGGACTGGAAGGGGGGGAAAGTGTCCGGACTGGAAGGGGGTGAAAGTGTCCGGACTGGAAGGGGGTGAAAGTGTCCAGACTGGAAGGGGGGGAAGCATCCGGAATGGAAGGGGGTGAAAGTGTCCAGACTGGAAGGCGGGGAAAGTGTCCGGACTGGAAGGGGGGGAAAGTGTCCGGACTGGAAGGGGGTAAAAGTGTCCAGACTGGAAGGGGCGAAAGCGTCCGGACTGGAAGGGGGTGAAAGTGTCCAGACTGGAAGGGGGGGAAGCATCCGGAATGGAAGGGGGTGAAAGTGTCCAGACTGGAAGGCGGGGAAAGTGTCCGGACTGGAAGGGGGGGAAGCGTCCGGACTGGAAGGGGGTGAAAGTGTCCAGACTGGAAGGGGCGAAAGTGTCCAGACTGGAAGGGGGTGAAAGTGTCCGGACTGGAAGGCGGGGAAAGCGTCCAGACTGGAAGGCGGGGAAAGCGTCCAGACTGGAAGGGGGGGAAAGTGTCCGGACTGGAAGGGGGGAAAAGTGTCCGGACTGGAAGGGGGGGAAGCGTCCGGACTGGAAGGGGGTGAAAGTGTCCAGACTGGAAGGGGCGAAAGTGTCCGGACTGGAAGGGGGTGAAAGTGTCCGGACTGGAAGGGGTGAAAGTGTCCGGACTGGAAGGCGGGGAAAGCGTCCAGACTGGAAGGGGGGAAAGTGTCCGGACTGGAAGGGGATGAAAGTGTCCGGACTGGAAGGGGGGAAAGTGTCCGGACTGGAAGGCGGGGAAAGCGTCCAGACTGGAAGGCGGGGAAAGCGTCCAGACTGGAAGGGGGGGGAAAGTGTTCGAACAAGTGGTTAACATTTTTGTAACAAAAAAAAAAAAAATCCAATCAACGTTTCAATAAATTAGTCCCCCTCGCCGGCTCCTTGGTAAGTGGCAGTTAAGATGCTAACGCAGAAAAAAAAAAAAAAATAAAAATAAAAAAGTGTAAGTGTCCGGACTCTAAATGGTTAAAAAATGTAAATAAATAATATAAATCCTGGTGAATTATATTAATATCAGATCAATATATTCCAAAGTCTACATCATCGCGCCTTGAGAGCGTAGTACTGAGAAATGATTGTTTGAAATAGGAGCAGCTATTATACAGCAATAACCCAAAAAATATCAAATATGTGAAAATAAATCAATATAAAAACAATATAAGCGCTCACAAAATATAACTAATTAAATAAAATAAAGTAGATAATAATAATATTAATAATAATAATAATAATAATAATGATGATAATAATAATAATAATAATATTAATAATAATAATGATCATATTAATGATAATAATAATAATAATAATATTAATAATAATAATAATATTAATCCACCACCAAAAAATATATATATAATTTGTGGATCTATTATTTTAGTTTTGCTTGTTTTTCCACACATTATATATATATTTTTTGGTGGTGGATTAATATTATTATTATTACTATCATTATTATTATTAATATTATGATTATTTACTTTATTTTATTTAATTAGTTATATTTTGTGAGCGCTATTATTGTAGTTATATTGATTTATTTCACATATTTGATATAAAAAGCATATTTACTGATCTTATCCCCCACTCCACCAGCAGGGGGCGCTCTCCTCTTTCCTCTGGCACATTGGGTCGTGGGCGGGCCCTTAGCTTTCTCAATTACAATGCATGATTGCTGGTCCCACATCGTACGTGATGACGTCGGAGCGCCGAAAAGAAGCCTAGAGGGAAGAGGCGAGTAACATTTCTTTTTTTTCAGGTACCCGAGGCAATAAATCAATATTGAACCCTTTCATTTGCGGGGCGACCCCGCTTGCAAGGGGCGTTTTCAGGGGTGGACTGACCATTTGGAAACTTGGGCACTGCCCGAGGGCCCGGGGTCAGTAGGGGGCCCTTTGAGATGCCCCTGGTACCTTTTTTATAGGCTTTTTTGAGTTTGGGCAAGGACACAGGGGCCCCATGATCCCCTATTGCCCAGGGGCCCCATGAGTTGTCAGTCCGCCCCTGGGCGTTTTGACATTCCCCTGGAGTTCAGCTTTGAGGCAGCGGCAGAAAGAGCGACATATGGTGGCAGCATGACGTGGCTAATGCAGTTCTTTGTTTTAGAAAAACACGAATGTTAATGTGTCTAGGAGTAAATGATTAAGAAAAATAAAAAAGAAGACGCTCATTAGCAGCTGCGGTCTAAGATCGATCGTCTTTTGACAGCCGGGCCGTAGACCCTCCCAGACTAAACGAACCCCCATTTGTCACCACTAAGGAAAAATATGAGCGGACGCCATCAGACACACAGCGCCGCCACTGGTAGTGAGCGGAAATTTACCGTCCTTAAGGTCTCACCGAACCACAACCGAATCTATCAGGAAGACGGTTGTCTGGAAGAAGATCCTCTATTTATGGTCCCTCAAAAGTCCAACTGAAATTCTGACAAGCCAAGGAGACTCGGCTGCTTTCTGATTTATCATTTTTTTTGTTTAGTTATTTTTTTTTTTCTAGATCTTATGGAAATCTCTCATCTAGTGTCCATATTTTCCTCAAAACGAGTATACGGGTCCAGTGTGTTGTCTTCAATGGTTGCCTATTTGTTGGAGGACATCCAGTCTGAGCAATGAAGGCAGGAGACCAGCAGGAGAACCATTGTCACAAGGAGGTCAGCATTGGCATCTGTGAAGGTCACCTTCAACTTCACTTTTATGTTCAGAAAGTTACATCATGAGGGCCCGGGGTCAGTAGGGAGCCCCATGAGATGCCCCTGGTACCTTTCATATGTTTTTTTGGGTGTGCTTTGAGTGTGGGCGAGGACACAGGGGCCCCATGATTTCCTATTGCCCGGTGGTGCCCCATGAGTTGTCAGTCCACCCCTAGTTACATCTTGTTTATAGCATTTTGTTCGGATACATCCAGATGTCCTGCGCCTATATCAATGTTCCCTTGTTGTCTATGTGCCCAAAGCGGTTCTAATGGAACCCCTAAAATAATTCTGAGGTCTTGAGGAACCCCTGCTTGAACCTATTCATCTGAGGTCAGAGGGAAGAATGTCCCTTACATTGGTGGTCAGTGGGAAGAATGTCCCTTACATTTGGGGTCAGTGGGAAGATTGCCCCTCACATTGGTGATCAGTGGGAAGAATGTCCCTTACATTGGGGGTCAGTGGGAAGAATATCCCTTACATTGGTGGTCAGTGGGAAGAATGTCCCTTACATTGGGGGTCAGTGGGAAGAATGTCCCTTACATTGGTGGTCAGTGGGAAGAATGTCCCTTACATTGGGGGTCAGTGGGAAGAATGTCCCTTACATTGGGGGTCAGTGGGAAGAATATCCCTTACATTGGTGATCAGTGGGAAGAATGTCCCTTACATTGGTGGTCAGTGGGAAGAATGTCCCTTACATTGGTGGTCAGTGGGAAGAATATCCCTTACATTGGTGGTCAGTGGAACGAAATGTCCCTTACATTGGAGGTCAGTGGGAAGAATGTCCCTTACATTGGGGGTCGGTGGGAAGAATGTCCCTTACATTGGTGGTCAGTGGGAAGAATATCCCTTACATTGGTGGTCAGTGGGAAGAATGTCCCTTACATTGGAGGTCAGTGGGAAGAATGTCCCTTACATTGGGGGTCGGTGGGAAGAATGTCCCTTACATTGGGGTCAGTGGGAAGAATGTCCCTTACATTGGGGGTCAGTGGGAAGAATGTCCCTTACATTGGTGGTCAGTGGGAAGAATGTCCCTTACATTGGTGATCAGTGGGAAGAATGTCCCTTACATTGGGGGTCAGTGGAAAGAATGCCCCTTACATTGGGGGTCAGTGGGAAGAATGTCCCTTACATTGGGGGTCAGTGGGAAGAATGTCCCTTACATTGGTGGTCAGTGGGAAGAATGTCCCTTACATTGGGGGTCAGTGGGAAGAATGTCCCTTACATTGGTGGTCAGTGGGAAGAATGTCCCTTACATTGGTGGTCAGTGGGAAGAATGTCCCTTACATTGGGGGTCAGTGGTCCATCTATAGATGATGTTTCCTTCTATGTGGCCCATTTACTGCCCCCTTCTTCACATACCCCCCCCCCCCGTCCTCTATCGTAGGGGTGGGTTGAGCGGACCTCACTTGTTTATCTGCAGAGACTTTCTCAGAACGCAGCAAAGATAACATTATCCTTCTACAACAACTAGGCTGGTGAGGCACAATCATCCCTCCAAGTAACTAACTTTATTAATAGCAGTCGCTGCACCCCCCCTCCCTCTCCCCCCCCCCTCCCGCACCACGAACGGGTTAATTGACGTGATTTAGAATCATCTTGACAGTTCTCAAACGGCACATTTTCTCGTTAGTTGAAGTTTTGACAGCTCTGGGTTTGAGGTTAGCGATATTAATTCCCCGCATACTTTTCCAGCAATCTCCATTTGTACCCGTCTAAAAAAGTTTTAAACAAAAAAAAAAGAAAAAGTTGAATTTTCCAACAATTTCCTTATTTCCTTCGCCCCTCACCGCCGGCGTGAACGCAGCTCCGCGGCGAAAAAAAAAAAAAAAAAACTGTTTGCTTTATCTTGAATAACGACATAATTGATTGAGGCGGCGGACAAGAAGGCTTCAGATTCGTCGGTGGGGATGGAAGGAGCAATATTTCTGGAAGAATCTGGCAGGGCCGCCTTTTCCCTTGTTGAAGGAAAATAAATGGCTGAGCGGCGCACTTGCTATTTAGCGTCTTGGGTTACCTGGAGAGCCGGCCGCGGGGCTGGCACTCTCCTCTGTTTAATAAGCGCTGCCTCTCACAAGGTCCCGATTGTCCGACGCGCGACTCGTACGGGAGAAAGCAAAACGAGATTTAATTACGTAGGACGGCACGGTGGCTGCCGGGAAAATCGTTTGTTTGTTTTGACTTCTGCGATGGCTTTTTTTTTTTTCTGCGTTAGCATCTTAACCGCCACTTACCGAGGAGCCGGCGAGGGGCGCTAATTAATCGGAACGGTGGTTGGACTTTTTTGCTTTTTTTTTTGTTTTACAAAAATGTTAACCGCTTCAAGTCCAGACACTTTCACCCCCTTCCAGTCCGGAAACTTTCACCCCCTTCCAGTCCGGACACTTTCACCCCCTTCCAGTCTGGACACTTTCCCCCCCTTCCAGTTCGGACACTTTCCCCCCTTCCAGTCCGGACACTTTCACCCCCTTCCAGTCCGGACACTTTCACCCCTTTCCAGTCCGGACACTTTCCCCCCCCTTCCAGTCCGGACACTTTCCCCCCCTTCCAGTCCAGACACCTTCCCCCCCTTCCAGTCCGGACACTTTCACCCCCTTCCAGTCCGGACACTTTCACCCCCTTCCAGTCCAGACACCTTCCCCCCCTTCCAGTCCGGACACTTTCACCCCCTTCCAGTCCGGACACTTTCACCCCCTTCCAGTCCGGACACTTTCCCCCCTTCCATTCCGGACACTTTCACCCCCTTCCAGTCCGGACACTTTCACCCCCTTCCAGTCCGGACACTTTCCCCCCCTTCAAGTCCGAACACTTTCACCCCCTTCCAGTCCGGACACTTTCCCCCCCTTCCAGTCCGGACACTTTCACCCCCTTCCAGTCTGGACACTTTCACCCCTTCCAGTCCGGACACTTTCCCCCCCTTCCAGTCCGGACACTTTCCCCCCCTTCCAGTCTGGACACTTTCCCCCTCTTCCAGTCCGGACACTTTCCCCCCCTTCCAGTCCAGACACTTTCACCCCTTCCAGTCCGGACACTTTCACCCCCCTTCCAGTCCAGACACTTTCCCCCCCTTCCAGTCCGAACACTTTCATCCCCTTCCACTCCGGACACTTTCCCCCCCCTTCCAGTCAAGACACTTTCCCCCCCTTCCAGTCCAGACACTTTCCCCCCCTTCCAGTCCGGACACTTTCCCCCCTTCCAGTCCGGACACTTTCACCCCCTTCCACTCCAGACACTTTCACCCCTTCCAGTCCGGACACTTTCCCCCCCTTCCAGTCTGGACACTTTCCCCCCCTTCCAGTCCGGACACTTTCCCCCCCTTCCAGTCCAGACAC
>NW_028321172.1:0-19847 GCF_062004578.1 Staurois parvus
TATGAGAATATTCGTCCGTTAAAGATCGGCCAACCAAAATCTACAGATCTGTGTATTCCTCACCTAAAGTTGTCTGAACCAGCAGCTGGCATCCAAAATTCAAGGTGGCCGGCACCAGATATTGAAGAGAAAAAGGAAAAATACTCACGGATAGTCTGCAAGAGGTGACCCCACGCCCCTCCCCCCGCCTCCTCGATGGTCTGCAAGAGGTGACCCCCCTCCCTCCTCGGTGGTTTGCAAGAGGTGACCCCCCTTCCTCCTCGGTGGTTTGCAAGAGGTGACCCCCCCTCCTCTGTGGTCTGCAAGAGGTGACCCCCCCCCCTCCTCTGTGGTCTGTAAGAGGTGACCCCCCCTTCCCCCCTTGATGGTTTGCAAGAGGTGACCCCCCCCCCTCCTCTGTGGTCTGCAAGAGGTGACCCCCCTCCCTACTCGATAGTCTGCAAGAGGTGACCCCCCCCCCCCATTCCCAATGGTCTGCAAGAGGTGACCCCCTTCCCTCCCCGATGGTCTGCAAGAGGTGACCCCCTTCCCTCCCCAATGGTCTGCAAGAGGTGACCCCCTTCCCTCCCCAATGGTCTGCAAGAGGTGACCCCCTTCCCTCCCCAATGGTCTGCAAGAGGTGACCCCCTTCCCTCCCCAATGGTCTGCAAGAGGTGACCTCCCCCCCCCCCCATCATTTCTGATGGTCTGCAAGAGGTGACCCCCCCCCCTCCCTCCTCAGTGGTCTGCAAGAGGTGACCCCACCCTCCCTCCGCGATGGTCTGCAAGAGGTGCATCAAAGTTGCATCCATCCTCAGTCCCATCCAAGCCGCAGCAAAGAGGCATCAAACTCAATACTTTCCAATTGGCACCCCGCCCCCCCCCCCCACAAAAAAAAAACAAAATGCATTGAAAAAGTGTTCCAAAAATGCAAAAACGCACCACAAAATGAGCCAGAAAAACACATTAACTGCAACATACAACCTGGGCTTGTGGAAGAATGGGAGAGATTGAAAAAAAAAAAAAAAAGTCCCCTAATCCACCTAAGACCTTCCCCAAGGAGGAGATTCCAGCCCTGATCCCTTCTGTCCTTTACAAAGGGATCTAGAAGCCATGTGACAACTGACGACATTTAAAGGGAAAAAAATAAAATAATTCTTCCAGCCCGGCAGGGAAAACGCTCGAAGGACAAGGTCATGGTGACATCAACCATTTCTGGAACCGCTCTGAGCGCCTAAATCCCCGAGGACGAAACGCGAGCGGTGCAAGCCGCAGAATATCTGGAATATGAAAATACTCTTCGTATATAGTTTTTTTTTTTCCAGTGATTATTGGGATCTGCATCAAGAAAACCTTTAACCAGACGCCGACCGCGTTATAGCCAAAAGATGGCTACAGTGTGGTCTGCTAGTTCTGGGAGGGCGTCCATGGATGGCCTCCCAGAACCACACCCCCCATGGCGCGCACTGCACGTGATCTATGATCTGGTCACAAGACTAAGGAATGGGCCAATCTCAGCTGATCGCAGGGTAAATGCCGGTTATCGGCAGTCCTCTCCTCACACTGACAGAGCGTGAGGAGAGCCGGTTAGCGGCATTGTGCAGGGGGAACATCTACACTGATCTTCAGTGTCTTGGTGATCAGTGTAGCCCCATCAGTGCGGCCAACAGTGCCCATAAGTGCCCATGAATGCTGGCAATCATTGCCCATCAGTTCGATCAGTGACCATAAGTGCCAATTATCAATGTCCATCAGTGCTGCCTAACAGTGCCCATCAGTGTCGCCTATCAACGCCCATCAGTGCTGCCTAACAGTGCCCATCAGTGCTGCCTAACAGTGCCCATCAGTGCTGCCTAACAGTGCCCATCAGTGCCGCCTCATCAGTGCCCATCAGTGACTCCTCATCAGTGCCGCCCATCAACGCCCATCAGTGCCGCCCCATCAACGCCCATCAGTGCCGCCCATCAGTGCCGCCCATCAACGCCCATCAGTGCCGCCCATCAACGCCCATCAGTGCCGCCCATCAACGCCCATCAGTGCCGCCCATCAGTGCTGCCGGTCGGCAGACCTTTGCCCCCTCGTGCCGCCGGTCGGCGGACCTTTGCCCCCTCGTGCCGCCGGTCGGCGGACCTTTGCCCCCTCGCGCCGGTGGAATTTTGCCCCCTCGCGCCGGTGGAATTTTGCCCCCTCGCGCCGGTGGTCGGTGGAATTTTAAATTTTTTTAATTGTTTTACTGTTTATAGCAAAAAGTCAAAAATATACCGTATTTGCCGGCGTATAAGACGACCCCCTGCTTTTCCTGCTAAAATGTAGTGTTTGGGCTATACTTACCGTATAAGACTACCCCTCTTCCAATGCACACCAGTGGGAGGAATAGTGTCCCATCATTGGTGTCAGTGGGAGGAATAGTGTCCCATCATTGGTATTAGTGGGAGGAATAGTGCCCCATCATTGGTGTCAGTGGGAGGAATAGTGCCCCATCATTGGTGTCAGTGGGAGGAATAGTGCCCCATCATTGGTGTCAGTGGGAGGAATAGTGCCCCATCATTGGTGTCAGTGGGAGGAATAGTGCCCCATCATTGGTGTCAGTGGGAGGAATAGTACCCCATCATTGGTATTAGTGGCAGGAATAGTGCCCCATCATTGGTATTAGTGGCAGAAATAGTGCCCCATCATTGGTGTCAGTGGGAGGAATAGTGCCCCATCATTGGTGTCAGTGGGAGGAATAGTGCCCCATCATTGGTGTCAGTGGCAGGAATAGTGCCCCATCATTGGTGTCAGTGGGAGGAATAGTGCCCCATCATTGGTGTCAGTGGGAGGAATAGTGCCACATCATTGGTGTCAGTGGGAGGAATAGTGCCCCCATCATTGGTATTAGTGGCAGGAATAGTGCCCCATCATTGGTATCAGTGGGAGGAATAGTGCCCCATCATTGGTGTCAGTGGGAGGAATAGTGCCCCATCATTGGTATTAGTGGCAGGAATAGTGCCCCATCATTGGTATCAGTGGGAGGAATAGTGCCCCATCATTGGTGTCAGTGGAAGGAATAGTGCCCCATCATTGGTGTCAGTGGGAGGAATAGTGCCCCATCATTGGTATCAGTGGGAGGAATAGTGCCCCATCATTGGTGTCAGTGGAAGGAATAGTGCCCCATCATTGGTGTCAGTGGGAGGAATAGTGCCCCATCATTGGTGTCAGTGGGAGGAATAGTGCTCCATCATTGGTATCAGTGACACCAATGATGGGGCACTATTCCTCCCACTGACACCAATTACACTTGCTGACCCCTGTTCCAGTATGGTGCTGCTGCAGCCAGCATATGTGGTCGCAGCAGCACCTCTACACTGAACACTTACCTGCTGCTCCTGCACTCGATTTTCGTGGGGCCGCTCGGCTCCGCCCCCTCACCGGTGATTGGCCACCTGTGTGCCTTTCCTGAGCTACAGTTCTGGCGGCCAATCACCGGTGAGGAGGCGGAGCCGAGCAGCCTCGCGAACATCCAGTGGCTGAACTGAAGGAGCAGCCGCGCTTCCTGGACCGGATCGTCGTGGGACCAGATCCAGGTAAGAAACAGCCCCTGCCCACCCCTGTACTTAGTGTCCCTTCCGTTGGGAAGTGTCAGCATGCCGTATACCGGCGTATAAGACGACCCCCGACTTTTGAGAAGATTTTCAAGGGGTAAAAAGTCGTCTTATACGCCAGCAAATACGGTATATACGATTTTAAAAAATTATCAGTCTCTGTTTGTTTACAGCGCAAAAAAACTAAAAAAAAAACAAAACCGCACAGGAGATCAAATACCACCGAACAAAAGCCCTATTTGTGGGAAAAAAAAAGGACGTAAATTTAATTTGGGCGCAGCGTTGCATGACCGTGCAATTGTAATGCAAAAAATGGGCTGGTCAGGAAGGGGGGGAATCCTCTGGAGGGGTGAATGTGACAAGCAGGAGAATGTGAACGCGGGTATCCCCGCCACGGTCGCAGGGTGACATCTGTGAGTGATCAGGACGGCGCTGACATTTTGCGGGTGACACTTACCATTTTCTGTAGGTGTTTAGAGAGAACTTTCAGATCCATGATAAATATGACGACTTTAATAAATCCCAGGGCGGCCTTCACGATCTCCCGCGTTCTAGAACTCAGCAGCAGGCACACGTTCTCCAGGAGCTGTTCGATCACCTCCAATCCCATGTGGTCTGTTGGGGGGGGGTAAAAAAACGGAGATTTCACAGAGGCACAGACATGACATTTTGCATTTAAAGAGAAGGAAAGGTCCCAAGATTACCAGCGGATGAGATTCTATTCATTGTCTGCAGACGATCTCTGCAAGCTACGCTCCCTAATATTCGATGCTGCTCTTCCTCTCAGGACGGCCCCAATGCTGATACAGTAAAGAGGGCCAGTAGGTGTTCTCGTTGGTTCATGCACTGCCCTCTCTTTGAGCTTGCTGCAGCTTCACCCCTTCTTTACAGGACTAATACTGCTGAAATCTGCAATGTTGGACCATGTGCCGCTACCAGGACAATGACGTCGCTGGTAGTGGAGCTGAATGGTTGGATACCTCTACAGCCCTGGGACCGGCCAATCACAGTACAGAGCTTTGCGTTTACAAACACTGGGTTCTGTACACAGAGCAGCAATCTGGCTGTTTCTTCTCCCTGCAAAGCAGAGTGTAAAAAAAAAAATGGCCAGACTGCTGCTCCGTGTACAGAGCCCTGTGCTTGTAAACACAAAGCTCTCTACTGTGATTGGCCGGTTTCAGGGCTGTAGAGGTATCCAACCATTCAGCTCTACTACCAGCGGCGTCATTGTCCCGGTAGCGGCACATGGTCCAACATTGCAGATTTCAGCAGTATTAGTACTGTACCGTGATTGGCCATTGGCTGTTTTTTTTAATATCTGCTTTGCAGGGAGAAGAAACAGCCAGATTGCTGCTCTGTGCACAGAGTAAAAAAAAAACAGCCAATGGCCAATCACAGTACAGAGCTTTGTGTTTACAAACACTGGGTTCTGTACACAGAGCAGCAATCTGGCTGTTTCTTCTCCCTGCAAAGCAGAGTGTAAAAAAAAAAATGGCCAGACTGCTGCTCCGTATACAGAGCCCTGTGCTTGTAAACACAAAGCTCTGTACTATGATTGGCCATTGGCTGTTTTTTTTTTTTTCCTCTCTGCTTTGCAGGGAGAAGAAACAGCCAGATTTCTGCTCTGTGTACAAAACAAAACAAAAAAAACAAACAAAAAACAAAAATAAAATCCAAAAACCAAAACAAAAAAACAAACCTAAAAACCCCCAAAAAACAACAAAAAAAAAAAAACAAACACAAAAAAGTTTCCAACTTTACTCACATCATGGGATCACATAAAAGCGGTCTTGCCTCAAGGGGACATCATCGCTTTCATGCGTTCCCATAGGATAAAGTCTTACTGGAAGCCCAGCATGCGGTCCAGCTTCTCTGCCGATCAGACGTTCACCGTTCATATTTTATCTTCCCGAGTACGAGGAATAGACGTATACAAGTATACCACACACATATATACACAGACACACAACATACAACACACACACACTCAACATACAACACACACACACACACACACAACATACAACACACACCCTGCATGATACAGGACGGGTACCCCTACCTTTAAATTCAAACAGCAGTCGGGTCAGGGTGAGGACTGAACAGCTGATCATGGTCACAGAACCGGTGAGCCCGGCGTAGACAACACTCAGGTAGCGCTCCATGGCCTCTGCAAGAAAAGTCCGTCAGAGAGGATTATGGGTCGCTGTGTTACAATGAAAAGAACAGAACACCAAAATCCTGGAACAGTTACTTGTAACACATCGACATCCATTGTATTACATTGTGATCATCAAAGGGACCGACACACCGGGCTTTATATCAGGAAAGTTACTAAATCATGTGGTCTGAGGGGGCATACATCGGAGCTGGTGTGAGGTGGGAGGGGGCATACATCGGAGCTGGTGTGAGGTGGGAGGGGGCATACATCGGAGCTGGTGTGAGGTGGGAGGGGGCATACATCGGAGCTGGTGTGAGGGGGCATACATCGGAGCTGGTGTGAGGTGGGAGGGGGCATACATCGGAGCTGGTGTGAGGTGGGAGAGGGCATACATCGGAGCTGGTGTGAGGTGGGAGGAGGCATACATCGGAGCTGGTGTGAGGTGGGAGGAGGCATACATCGGAGCTGGTGTGAGATGGGAGAGGGCATGCAATGGGGATGACTCAAGATCTGATAATGCATGCAATGGGGCCAACTTTAGGCGTGAGGGGGCCATACACGGAGGCCAACGTTAGGCGTGAGGGGGCCATACACGGAGGCCAACGTTAGGCGTGAGGGGGCCATACACGGAGGCCAACGTTAGGCGTGAGGGGGCCATACACGGAGGCCAACGTTATTCGTGAGGGGGCCATACACAGAGGCCAACGTTATTCGTGAGGGGGCCATACACAGAGGCCAACGTTATTCGTGAGGGGGCCATACACAGAGGCCAACGTTAGGTGTGAGGGGGCCATACACGGAGGCCAACGTTAGGCGTGAGGGGGCCATACATGGAGGCCGTTAGGCGTGAGGGGGCCATACATGGAGGCCGTTAGGCGTGAGGGGGCCATACATGGAGGCCGTTAGGCGTGAGGGGGCCATACATGGAGGCCGTTAGGCGTGAGGGGGCCATACATGGAGGCCGTTAGGCGTGAGGGGGCCATACATGGAGGCCGTTAGGCGTGAGGGGGCCATACATGGAGGCCGTTAGGCGTGAGGGGGCCATACATGGAGGCCGTTAGGCGTGAGGGGGCCATACATGGAGGCCGTTAGGCGTGAGGGGGCCATACATGGAGGCCGTTAGGCGTGAGGGGGCCATACATGGAGGCCGTTAGGCGTGAGGGGGCCATACATGGAGGCCGTTAGGCGTGAGGGGGCCATACATGGAGGCCGTTAGGCGTGAGGGGGCCATACATGGAGGCCGTTAGGCGTGAGGGGGCCATACATGGAGGCCGTTAGGCGTGAGGGGGCCATACATGGAGGCCGTTAGGCGTGAGGGGGCCATACATGGAGGCCGTTAGGCGTGAGGGGGCCATACATGGAGGCCGTTAGGCGTGAGGGGGCCATACATGGAGGCCGTTAGGCGTGAGGGGGCCATACATGGAGGCCGTTAGGCGTGAGGGGGCCATACATGGAGGCCGTTAGGCGTGAGGGGGCCATACATGGAGGCCGTTAGGCGTGAGGGGGCCATACACGGAGGCCGTTAGGCGTGAGGGGGCCATACACGGAGGCCAACGTTAGGTGTGAGGGGGCCATACACGGAGGCCAACGTTAGGCGTGAGGGGGCCATACACGGAGGCCAACGTTAGGCTTGAGGGGGCCATACACGGAGGCCAACGTTAGGCGTGAGGGGGCCATACACGGAGGCCAACGTTAGGCGTAAGGGGGCCATACACGGAGGCCAACGTTAGGCGTGAGGGGGCCATACACGGAGGCCAACGTTAGGCGTGAGGGGGCCATACACGGAGGCCAACGTTAGGCGTGAGGGGGCCATACACGGAGGCCAACGTTAGGCGTGAGGGGGCCATACACGGAGGCCAACGTTAGGCGTGAGGGGGCCATACACGGAGGCCAACGTTAGGCGTGAGGGGGCCATACACGGAGGCCAACGTTAGGCGTGAGGGGGCCATACACGGAGGCCAACGTTAGGCGTGAGGGGGCCATACACGGAGGCCAACGTTAGGCGTGAGGGGGCCATACACGGAGGCCAACGTTAGGCGTGAGGGGGCCATACACGGAGGCCAACGTTAGGCGTGAGGGGGCCATACACGGAGGCCAACGTTAGGCGTGAGGGGGCCATACATGGAGGCCGTTAGGTGTGAGGGGGCCATACACGGAGGCCAACTTGAGGCGCAAAGGGGCACGCCATGGGGTCGACCTGAGGCGCGAAGGGGCATGCAATGGGGCCGGTCTGAGGTGCAAAGGGGCACGCCACGGGGCCGGTCTGAGGTGCAAAGGGGCACGCCACGGGGCCGGTCTGAGGTGCAAAGGGGCACGCCACGGGGCCGGTCTGAGGTGCAAAGGGGCACGCCACGGGGCCGGTCTGAGGTGCAAAGGGGCACGCCACGGGGCCGGTCTGAGGTGCAAAGGGGCACGCCACGGGGCCGGTCTGAGGTGCAAAGGGGCACGCCACGGGGCCGGTCTGAGGTGCAAAGGGGCACGCCACGGGGCCGGTCTGAGGTGCGAAGGGGCACGCCACGGGGCCGGTCTGAGGTGCGAAGGGGCACGCCACGGGGCCGGTCTGAGGTGCGAAGGGGCACGCCACGGGGCAGACCTGAGGTGCGAAGGGGCACGCCATGGGGCCGACCAAAGGTGCGAAGGGGCACGCCATGTGGCTGACCTGAGGTGCGAAGGGGCACATCACGGGGCCGACCTGAGGTGTGAAGGGGCACGCAATGGGGCCGACCTGAGGTGTGAAGGGGCACGCAATGGGGCCGACCTGAGGTGTGAAGGGGCACGCAATGGGGCCGACCTGAGGTGTGAAGGGGCACGCAATGGGGCCGATCTGAGGTGTGAAGGGGCGCGCAATGGGGCCGATCTGAGGTGTGAAGGGGCGCGCAATGGGGCAGATCTGAGGTGTGAAGGGGCACGCAATGGGGCAGATCTGAGGTGTGAAGGGGCGCGCAATGAGGCAGATCTGAGGTGTGAAGGGGCGCGCAATGAGGCAGATCTGAGGTGTGAAGGGGCGCGCCATGGGGCCGACCTGAGGTGTGAAGGGGCGCGCCATGGGGCCGACCTGAGGTGTGAAGGGGCGCGCCATGGGGCCGACCTGAGGTGTGAAGGGGCGCGCCATGGGGCCGACCTGAGGTGTGAAGGGGCGCGCCATGGGGCCGACCTGAGGTGTGAAGGGGCGCGCCATGGGGCCGACCTGAGGTGTGAAGGGGCGCGCCATGGGGCCGACCTGAGGTGTGAAGGGGCGCGCCATGGGGCCGACCTGAGGTGTGAAGGGGCGCGCCATGGGGCCGACCTGAGGTGTGAAGGGGCGCGCCATGGGGCCGACCTGAGGTGTGAAGGGGCACGCCATGGGGCCGACCTGAGGTGTGAAGGGGCCGACCTGAGGTGTGAAGGGGCCGACCTGAGGTGTGAAGGGGCCGACCTGAGGTGTGAAGGGGCACGCCATGGGGCCGACCTGAGGTGTGAAGGGGCACGCCATGGGGCCGACCTGAGGTGTGAAGGGGCACGCCATGGGGCCGACCTGAGGTGTGAAGGGGCACGCCATGGGGCCGACCTGAGGTGTGAAGGGGCACGCCATGGGGCCGACCTGAGGTGTGAAGGGGCACGCCATTATTATTATTATTATTATACAGTATTTATAAAGTGCCAATAGTTGGCTCAGCGCTGTACATTACAAAGGGAGACAGAACATGTGACAGAACAATACCAATACAATGCAAAACATGAGGGGATCGAGGGCCCTGCTCTTTCGAGCTCACAATCTAGGAGGGAGGGGGTGGTGGTACAGGAGGAGATAGCTGTGGGGGATGGAGTGGTAGGAAGAGTGGAGGAGGGAGGCAAGTTAGCAGGGGGTGGGGTAGGCTTCCCTGAAGAGATGGGTTTTCAGGGTGCGCCTAAAGGAGAGGAGAGTAGGTGATAATCTGATGGGTTGGGGCAGGGAGTTCCAGAGGATGGGTGACACCCTGGAGAAGTCCTGGAGGCGGGCATGGGAGGAGGAGACCAGGGAACTAGAGAGAAGGAGGTCTTGTGAGGAGCGGAGTGTGCGTGCTGGGCGGTACTTGGATATTAGGTCAGTGATGTAGTTCGGGGCAGTATGGTGGACAGCTTTGTACGTCAGCGTTAGGATTTTGAATTTGATCCGTTGCGCAGTCGGAAGCCAGTGGAGGGATTGGCAGAGGGGGGTGGCGGAGACGGAGCGGTTGGAAAGGTGAATGAGTCTGGCAGCCGTGTTCAGGATGGACTGAAGAGGGGATAGCCAGCGGCGAGGCAGGCCAGTGAGGAGGGAGTTGCAGTAGTCGAGTCGTGATATGATGAGGGAGTGGATGAGCTGTTTAGTGGTTTCTGGGGTTAGGAACGTGCGGATTTTGGCGATGTTGCGGAGGTGGAGTCTGCACGAGTTTGTGAAAGATTGGACTTGGGGCTGGAAGGATAGGTTGGAGTCCAGAATGACACCCAGTACTCTGGCCTGCAGGGCGGGTTTGATGGTAGCGTTGTTGGATGTGACGGAGAAATCAATGGGGGGTGGTGTCCGGGCTGGGGGGAAGACAAGAAACTCGGTTTTGGAGAGGTTCAATTTAAGGAAGTGGAGCGACATCCAGTCTGATATGTCGCTCAGTAGGTGTGTGATTCGGGCTGAGACCAAGGGGGTGAGGTGGGGGGTTGAGAGATAGATTTGTGTGTCGTCGACATAGAGGTGGTAGTTGAAGCCGTGAGAGTGTATGAGTTGGCCAAGGGAGGAGGTGTAGATGGAGAAGAGAAGGGGCCCGAGGACAGAGCCTTGAGGGACCCCAACAGAGAGGGGGAGTGAGGGGGAGGTGGTAGCATTATAGGTAACGCTGAAAGAGCGTTGTGACAGGTAGGATGAGATCCAGGAGAGAGCAGAATCTCTGAGGCCGAGGGAGTGTAGTTTTTTGAGGAGGAGGGGGTGGTCGACTGTGTCGAAGGCCGCAGAGAGGTCAAGGAGTAGGAGCACTGAATAGTGTCCATTAGCTTTGGCGGTTAGAAGGTCGTTGGAGAGTTTGAGTAAGGCAGGTTCGGTGGAGTGTAGGGGACGGATGAGGGTCAAGAAGTAGGCCTGTTTGGCAGCATGGAGGGAGGAGGTGTAGGTGTGGAAGGCAGATTTGTAGCGGGTGAAGGCTTGTTTGGATTTGGTTTTGTGCCATAGTCGCTCTAGGGCACGACTTTGTCGTTTGAGGGTTTTGGTGTGATCAGTCTGCCAGGGCTGGAGCGGTCGGGGTCTGGTGTTGCGTGTGGTTAAAGGCGCTAGTGAGTCGAGGGCTGTTGAGAGCGCATTGTTGTAGGCGGTCAAAGCCAAGTCGGGGCAGGACAGGGGGAGGATGCGGTCGTGGAGTTGATCAGCTGCAGAGTGGAGGGGGGCAGGGTTAAGGTTGCGGAGGTTACGGCTGGTAGTAGTGTGACATTTGGAGGGGTAGGCGTTGGAGGACGAGGAGATAGAGAAGGTGATCAGGTTGTGGTCAGAGAGAGGGAAGGGGGTGTTAGTGAGGTTGTGGGGAGCGCAGCGGTTGGAGAAGACAAGATCAAGGATATTCCCGTCGGAGTGGGTGGTGGATTGTATGCACTGTGCAAGTGCAAAGGAGGAGGTTAAGTGGAGGAGACGGGATGTGGTCGGGTTGTCAAGGTTGACAGGGATGTTAAAATCCCCAAGGATGATGGTGGGTAGCTCAGAGGAGAGGAAGAAGGGTAGCCAGGAGGAGAAGTCATCCAGGAAGCGGGGTATGAATCCAGGAGGCCGGTATATCACAGCAATCTTCAGGGGGGTTGGGGAGAATAGTCGGACGCAGTGGGCCTCGAAGGAGGAGAAGGATAGGGAGGGGGGGTTTGGGAGGACTCGGAAGGTGCTCTGCGGTGACAGGAGCAGACCAACCCCACCACCTTTACGACCGTTGGGCCTGGGTGAGTGGGTCCAGGTGAGACCTCCGTAGGAGAGTGCAGCAGGGGAGGTAGAGTCAGTGGGCTGGATCCAGGTTTCCGTGATCGCCAGGAGGTTGAGGGAGCGGGAAACAAAGAGGTCGTGGATGGCGGTAAGCTTGTTGCACACCGAACGGGCGTTCAGGAGTGCACATGAAAACGGGGGGGAGATTTTAGGGAGCAGGGGGACAGATACTAAGTTGCGGGGGTTGCAGTAGGACGTGGAAGTGGGAGGGTGTTGAGCGGGTTTGGGAGGTGGAGGGCCAGGATGCCCATGGACGCCATGGGGCCGACCTGAGGTGTGAAGGGGCACGCCATGGGGCCGACCTGAGGTGTGAAGGGGCACGCCATGGGGCCGACCTGAGGTGTGAAGGGGCACGCCATGGGGCAGATCTGAGGTGTGAAGGGGCACGCCATGGGGTGAACTTTACTTGGTTGGCCGATTTTCGAAATCACTGATGGCACCCATCGGATTACCGAGCAAATGATTTGATTTTCTGACAAAAAATCGTTCAGAATTCAACCCATGTATGGCCTGCTTAAGTCTTTTGCTGCCAGCGCTGTTTTTCGATACTTTATGTTTTTGCACACATTTAAAAAAAATTATTTCAGGCCTGAAGTTTCCATGAACCCCCCCAACATATATTCTCGGCACCCCGAGATAAGATAGCGGTAGTTCCAATTTTTGATGTCGCACGACATTACCGCAAACGTTTCAGTAAAACGCACTGCAGTGTCGTGCTGCGACATATCATTGAAAAAAAAAAAAAAAAGCGCCGGGGGTCTGAATACTTCATGTTCTGTGTGCGGTCTGTATGTGAATATCGTGTCGATGTGAATGAGCCCCAAAAACGTAAAGAAAAGAAACAACCAACAAAAAACAAATATCTCCATATTCCTCTCCCTGCCCCCATCAGGCATTGTTGTGGTTCCGTGCGGCAGCGGAACGATCATTACCCCCCCCGCTTCATCTACAATGGAGAGATCGTCCCAGCAGGGGGGGGGGTATTAAATTGGGAAATCGTATTAAGAAGAAAGAAGTACAACAAAAGCCGACACAGCTGGAGCCCCCCCCCCCCCCCGCAGATCACCTCTGGGGTCCTGGATAAAGCGCAGGAAGGCGTGTCCTATATCCGCCAGCAGCGTGTACGCGTTCTTCCTCGCTCCCACCGACACTTCCTTCGTACAAATCATCACCTTCATCAAATGAGAAATGATTGAAATCACAGAAATCACATTTCCAGCCCAACGTCCCCCCCCCATCTGCTTCCGGTCCTCCAATCCTGAACACCTGGACCGCATTCCCGCTGCTGGAACTTGTTGGAGGAGACAAGTCGATTATATGACGGAGAACAAGACAATAGATGGAGCCAAACCTGTCATTACTGCCCCTGAACCGCAGAGAAATGGCGGAAAGTGGAAATTGCGTTATACAAATTACAAAGAAGAAATTCACACGAGTTCTGGAGAGAGGTGGGAAGAGTGAGAACTGTGACCTCCGAACCGAGGCCCTGTACTTGTCTTCATCCAACCCTAGGGGCGCTATTCCTCCCACTGATACCAATGATGGGGCACTATTCCTCCCACTGATACCAATGATGGGGCACTATTCCTCCCACTGATACCAATGATGGGGCACCATTCCTCCCACTGACACCAATGATGGGGCACTATTCCTCCCACTGACACCAATGATGGGGCACCATTCCTCCCACTGATACCAATGATGGGGCGCTATTCCTCCCACTGATACCAATGATGGGGCACCATTCCTCCCACTGACACCAATGATGGGGCGCTATTCCTCCCACTGACACCAATGATGGGGCACTATTCCTCCCACTGATACCAATGATGGGGCGCTATTCCTCCCACTGACACCAATGATGGGGTACTATTCCTCCCACTGATACCAATGATGGGGCACTATTCCTCCCACTGATACTAATGATGGGGCACTATTCCTCCCACTGATACCAATGATGGGGCACTATTCCTCCCACTGACACCAATGATGGGGCGCTATTCCTCCCACTGATACCAATGATGGGGCGCTATTCCTCCCACTGATACCAATGATGGGGCGCTATTCCTCCCACTGACACCAATGATGGGGTACTATTCCTCCCACTGATACCAATGATGGGGCGCTATTCCTCCCACTGACACCAATGATGGGGCACTATTCCTCCCACTGACACCAATGATGGGGCGCTATTCCTCCCACTGACACCAATGATGGGACACTATTCCTCCCACTGATACCAACGATGGGGCACTATTCCTCCCACAGACACCAACGATGGGGCGCTATTCCTCCCACTGACACCAATGATGGGGCGCTATTCCTCCCACTGACACCAATGATGGGGCGCTATTCCTCCCACTGACACCAATGATGGGGCGCTATTCCTCCCACTGACACCAATGATGGGGCGCTATTCCTCCCACTGACACCAATGATAGGGCGCTATTCCTCCCACTGACACCAATGATAGGGCGCTATTCCTCCCACTGACACCAATGATGGGGCGCTATTCCTCCCACTGATACCAATGATGGAGCACTATTCCTCCCACTGATACCAATGATGGGGCACTATTCCTCCCACAGACACCAATGATGGGGCACTATTCCTCCCACTGACACCAATGATGGGGCACTATTCCTTCCACTGACACCAATGATGGGGCACTATTCCTCCCACTGACACCAATGATGGGGCGCTATTCCTCCCACTGATACCAATGATGGGGCACTATTCCTCCCACTGACACCAATGATGGGGCACTATTCCTCCCACAGACACCAATGATGGGGCGCTATTCCTCCCACTGACACCAATGATGGGGCACTATTCCTCCCACAGACACCAATGATGGGGCGCTATTCCTCCCACTGATACCAATGATGGGGCGCTATTCCTCCCACTGACACCAATGATGGGGCACTATTCCTCCCACAGACACCAATGATGGGGCACTATTCCTCCCACTGATACCAATGATGGGGCACTATTCCTCCCACTGACACCAATGATGGGGCACTATTCCTCCCACTGACACCAATGATGGGGCACTATTCCTCCCACTGACACCAATGATGGGGCACTATTCCTCCCACTGACACCAATGATGGGGCACTATTCCTCCCACTGATACCAATGATGGGGCGCTATTCCTCCCACAGACACCAATGATGGGGCGCTATTCCTCCCACTGACACCAATGATGGGGCGCTATTCCTCCCACTGACACCAATGATGGGGCGCTATTCCTCCCACTGACACCAATGATAGGGCGCTATTCCTCCCACTGACACCAATGATAGGGCGCTATTCCTCCCACTGATACCAATGATGGGGCACTATTCCTCCCACTGACACCAATGATGGGGCACTATTCCTCCCACTGACACCAATGATGGGGCACTATTCCTCCCACTGATACCAATGATGGGGCGCTATTCCTCCCACAGACACCAATGATGGGGCGCTATTCCTCCCACTGACACCAATGATGGGGCGCTATTCCTCCCACTGACACCAATGATGGGGCGCTATTCCTCCCACTGACACCAATGATAGGGCGCTATTCCTCCCACTGACACCAATGATAGGGCGCTATTCCTCCCACTGATACCAATGATGGGGCCCTATTCCTCCCACTGATACCAACGATGGGGCACTATTCCTCCCACTGACACCAATGATGGGGCGCTATTCCTCCCACTGACACCAATGATGGGGCGCTATTCCTCCCACTGACACCAATGATGGGGCGCTATTCCTCCCACTGACACCAATGATAGGGCGCTATTCCTCCCACTGACACCAATGATAGGGCGCTATTCCTCCCACTGATACCAACGATGGGGCCCTATTCCTCCCACTGATACCAACGATGGGGCACTATTCCTCCCACTGACACCAACGATGGGGCACTATTCCTCCCACTGACACCAATGATGGGGCACTATTCCTCCCACTGACACCAATGATAGGGCACTATTCCTCCCACTGATACCAATGATGGGGCCCTATTCCTCCCACTGATACCAACGATGGGGCACTATTCCTCCCACTGACACCAATGATGGGGCACTATTCCTCCACTGACACCAATGATGGGGCACTATTCCTCCCACTGACACCGATGATGGGGCACTATTCCTCCCACTGATACCAATGATGGGGCACTATTCCTCCCACTGACACCAATGATGGGGCACTATTCCTCCCACTGACACCGATGATGGGGCACTATTCCTCCCACTGATACCAATGATGGGGCACTATTCCTCCCACTGACACCAATGATGGGGCACTATTCCTCCCACTGATACCAATGATGGGGCACTATTCCTCCCACTGACACCAATGACGGGGCACTATTCCTCCCACTGATACCAATGATGGGGCGCTATTCCTCCCACAGACACCAATGATGGGGCGCTATTCCTCCCACTGACACCAATGATGGGGCGCTATTCCTCCCACTGACACCAATGATGGGGCGCTATTCCTCCCACTGACACCAATGATAGGGCGCTATTCCTCCCACTGACACCAATGATAGGGCGCTATTCCTCCCACTGATACCAATGATGGGGCCCTATTCCTCCCACTGATACCAACGATGGGGCACTATTCCTCCCACTGACACCAATGATGGGGCGCTATTCCTCCCACTGACACCAATGATGGGGCGCTATTCCTCCCACTGACACCAATGATGGGGCGCTATTCCTCCCACTGACACCAATGATAGGGCGCTATTCCTCCCACTGACACCAATGATAGGGCGCTATTCCTCCCACTGATACCAATGATGGGGCCCTATTCCTCCCACTGATACCAACGATGGGGCACTATTCCTCCCACTGACACCAATGATGGGGCACTATTCCTCCCACTGACACCAATGATGGGGCACTATTCCTCCCACTGACACCAATGATGGGGCACTATTCCTCCCACTGACACCAATGATAGGGCACTATTCCTCCCACTGATACCAATGATGGGGCCCTATTCCTCCCACTGATACCAACGATGGGGCACTATTCCTCCCACTGACACCAATGATGGGGCACTATTCCTCCACTGACACCAATGATGGGGCACTATTCCTCCCACTGACACCGATGATGGGGCACTATTCCTCCCACTGATACCAATGATGGGGCACTATTCCTCCCACTGACACCAATGATGGGGCACTATTCCTCCCACTGACACCGATGATGGGGCACTATTCCTCCCACTGATACCAATGATGGGGCACTATTCCTCCCACTGACACCAATGATGGGGCACTATTCCTCCCACTGATACCAATGATGGGGCACTATTCCTCCCACTGACACCAATGACGGGGCACTATTCCTCCCACTGACACCAATGATGGGGCACGATTCCTCCCACTGACACCATTGATGGGGCACTATTCCTCCCACTGACACCAATGATGGGGCACTATTCCTCCCACTGACACCAATGATGGGGCACTATTCCTCCCACTGACACCAATGATGGGGCACGATTCCTCCCACTGACACCATTGATGGGGCACTATTCCTCCCACTGACACCATTGATGGGGCACTATTCCTCCCACTGACACCAATGATGGGGCACTATTCCTCCCACTGACACCAATGATGGGGCACTATTCCTCCCACTGACACCAATGATGGGGCACTATTCCTCCCACTGACACCAATGATGGGGCACTATTCCTCCCTCTGACACCAATGATGGGGCACTATTCCTCCCACTGACACCAATGATGGGGCACTATTCCTCCCACTAATACCAATGATGGGGCACTATTCCTCCCACTGACACCAATGATGGGGCACTATTCCTCCCACTGACACCAATGATGGGGCACTATTCCTCCCACTGACACCAATGATGGGGCACTATTCCTCCCACTGACACCAATGATGGGGCACTATTCCTCCCACTGACACCAATGATGGGGCACTATTCCTCCCACTGACACCAATGATGGGGCACTATTCCTCCCACTGACACCAATGATGGGGCACTATTCCTCCCACTGACACCAATGATGGGGCACTATTCCTCCCACTGACACCAATGATGGGGCACTATTCCTCCCACTGACACCAATGATGGGGCACTATTCCTCCCACTGACACCAATGATGGGGCACTATTCCTCCCTCTGACACCAATGATGGGGCACTATTCCTCCCACTGACACCAATGATGGGGCACTATTCCTCCCACTGACACCAGTGATGGGGCACTATTCCTCCCACTGACACCAATGATGGGGCACTATTCCTCCCACTGACACCAATGATGGGGCACTATTCCTCCCACTGACACCAATGATGGGGCACTATTCCTCCCACTGACACCAATGATGGGGCACTATTCCTCCCACTGACACCAATGATGGGGCACTATTCCTCCCACTGACACCAATGATGGGGCACTATTCCTCCCACTGATACCAATAATGGGGCACTATTCCTCCCACTGATACCAAAGTTTGCCATGTCCCTATAGGAGAAGCATCCCCTCACTTCCTTTGCACCCCAAATGGTGATGGGAAACCCCTACATCAGGCATGTGTCCAGTGAAAAAACTAAATTAGACCCAATTATTGCATTATCAGATATTCCTAGGATGCTTAGCACCATCTAGTGGCCAGATGCAGTATTTTCCTTTCTAAATCAATGAAAAACATTTGACCCGCATAGGAAATAACCTCTTAAGGTCCATCCTACAGCAGTTTTATTGCTATAGGATGGTCATCCTGTGCAAAATCATATATATACACACACGTGATTTTGCACTTCCGTCGTAGGAAGGCGTGCGTCTGCCAATGAAATCGCATCTGCTGTCAACACTCACAGCAGAAACTGATCTGCGAGTGCCGGTAAACGGATGTCCGCCGGCACCAGCAGATTATAAGGCAGGAGGAAGTAAAACAAAGCAGAGCTCTGTTCTGCCAGTTGGAGTGATGGATTGTGTGTCCCTGAAAAGCTGTAAACATGATCCTTCACTTCCTCTAGTAAGAGCACCACCTAGTGTACACAAATTACATACAGTAGCTAGGCACAGAGCTCTGTTCTGCCACGTGGAGGGGGGGGAAGGATTGTGTGCCCCTGCAAAGCTGGGAACACGATCCTTCACTTCCTCTAGTAAGAGCACCACTTAATGTACACAAATTACATACAATAGCTAGGCACAGAGCTTTGTTCTTCCTCTTGGAGGGGTGAGGGATTGCGAGTCCCTGCAAAGCTGGGAACACGATCCTTCACTTCCCCAAGTAAGAGCACCACCTAGTGTACACAAATTACATACAGTAGCTAGGCACAGAGCTCTGTTCTGCCAGGTGGAGGAGTGAAGGATTGTGCGTCCCTGCAAAGCTTGGAACACGATCCTTCATTTCCCCTAGTAAGAGCACAACCTAGCGTACACAAATTACATATAGTACCTAGGCACACAGTTAACCCTTTGATCACCCTAGATGACTAACCCCTTCCCAGCCAGTAATAGTACAGTGTCAGTGCATAATTGTACCATTGATCACTGTAGCATTCCCACAAAGTGTCAGTGTAAAAATGTCTGCCGCAATATCGCAGTCCCGCGATAAGTCGCTGACCGCCGTCACTACTAGTATTAAAATAAATTCCACTATATGTCCCATAGTTTGTCGGCACTATAACTTTTGCGCAAACAAATCAATTTATATACCTACTGGGATTTTTTTAACCAATATGTAGCAGAATACATTTTGGCCTCAATTTATAAAAAAATTAGATTTTTAAAAATTTTTTATTGGATGCTTTAGAGCAGAAAAATCTTATTTTTTCCCCCAAAATTGTTGGTCTTTTATGCTTATAACACAAAAAGTAAAAACCAAAGGTGATGAAATACCACCAAAAGAAAGCTCCGTTTGTGAAAAAAAAAAAAAGACAAAATTTTATTTGTTTAAAGCGTTGCATGACCGCGCAATTGTCAGTTAAAGTAAAGCAGCGCTGTACTGAAAAAAATGACCTGGTCAGGAAGGGTACTGAGGTTCAAGGTGACATTCTTTGCAGAGCCATACAAAGCAGTGTGCAGGAGCTGACAGGGGAGAGATCTGTGTTGTTTACATACGAACCTCTCCCCCGTCAGTGATGCTGGACCTGGGTGCGCACTCCCTTCCGGAATTGCAAAATT